>NC_134314.1:20873230-21138230 GCF_964195595.1 Calonectris borealis
GACATAAATGAGCCAAACTTAGTGTGAAGAACTTCACACACTTAGTGTGAAGCCTAGTTCTATTAGGCTAGGTTTGTAAAGAAGTATTCAAGTCCTTCCTCGCATCTGAAATATAAGCACCGATCTATGTTACGCTTACAGTAGTTTAGCCTGAATATCTGACTTTCAGACATCCATTGCTTTGTTAGGAGCCATGAATAGGGCTGCAAAGTCTACACTAAAAATGGCAGAGAAAGGAAATATTATCCTGGAATTAAAACGTGTTAAGTGTCCCTGAAAATATGAAAAGTCTTGATCAGATTTAATCCAAATGTATATTAGATTGGCTTGGGATAGGGTTTAATCTCTTGTTGCAGTTTTACTGAGTAGAAAGTTAAATAGCTGCCGGATGCTGCAGACAGGTGTTTGCAGAAAGTCTGCTTTTGCACATTATCACATACCAATTAACACTCAGATGTGGTAGCACTTTACATCTTCCCGGTTTCTAAGTGATACCCACAAAATTCGGTTACACAAGCAAGACTTGCTCTGCTCTGCCTTTTTAAAAGCAGGGGATTGAAAGAGGCTGAAGGAGATGACTGCATGTAAGAAGACACTCCGCAGGCTGAACTAAAATGCAAGCAGGGTGGCCCCTGGAAAAGGAAAACATTTGTTGTACAGAATAGGGATTTGACTGCAATTTAAGACACTTCTGCAACTATTTCTTTACGTCACCTTCTCAGCTAGCCAGGAAAACATGTAGCAAAACTTGCGAGGTGTGTTTTACTCCTTGCCTTTGACCAAAGGCAGAGATGGTCTTTGTGGAAGAATGCAAAGGCCATTTATGCAGAGACGTATTCTCAGATGTAAGCCAAGAAGGACTGACTGCTCCTTTTAATTTCAGTCAACTAAAGTTGAAATGAGACTTCCTGTTGTTTTTATTTCTCTTCTTTGAGCAGAAGCCAGCACTGGAGATAAAATCCCTGCAATAAATGCTTGACCAGGGTAAGCTCCTGTCATTTTTATTTATTAAAAATGAGTATTTGTAGGATGTTGCAGTCATAGTATTTAAGAATTAGATTTAATCTTTAAAATAATTTTGATTAATTAATCCTGAAGATATTTATCAGCAACCAGGTTAATTAATAAATAAATATAGAAGAATATATGAATATATATCTACATCTTCCAAAGATCAGTATTGGTATATCCTGAATTTCTCTGCAATCCATTTAATTGCAACTTCCTTGCACCATTTTCTCTGCCTTCTAATATAATTCTGTGTGCAATGTATTTGAAAGCGTATGGTCTTCAGATTTCTATCAGGTTGGTATTTGTGTGTATACTTGTACTCCCAATGCTTCTGTTTTAATTGCAATCCCTTTTCCCCTGCAGTGCTCCATTGCTGACAGCAGGATCAGTTGGTGATGCTGGGCAGTGCTATTATGGCAAGACTCCTGACTCTGTAACTCCTGCGCAGAGTCTCATATACTGACTTTGCCAAACAGGCTGAAATTTTTAAAGCTATATTAATACCCTCCCAAGTTCTACAAAGGCATTTGTAGAGGATGTGTGGGGTTATATATATGGCAAAGCTCACTAGCCAAGGAGGGAATCCAGTAGTTTTATCTTGAAAATGGTCTTGCATACAGATTTTCTGATGGCCACCTACCAAATAATACTGTTTGCACCTACACTGTGTCCTTCAGGCAGAGCACCACATAATGTTTCACAACAACCATCAATTAAAACTGAATATAAGGAATGTTTTTAAGGAAGGATTTACGGAAGGGAGTTGACTCAGAGATGAGGGGGGGAAGAAATTACAGTTACATGGAGCAGCAGAAATAAAAGTGTAACTTCTAACTGCAAAGGAGGTTTTCATCCTTAGAGGGGTGGGGGAGATCCCTGTTCAAGAATAATAAATAAATTGCTTTAAGGAAAAAATGTGATTTGCAGATGTCAGGGGCTCTTATACCCTGCTGCTAAAGTGGCATCACATTTTGCACAAAGTATAGACACAAATAGATATTTCTGTTTATGAATATAATATGGGCTCTTGCGTACAAAAAGAAGGTGGCTCATAGTCATTAGACATCAGAAAACTTCAAAAACATTACTTTGTGAATTTATTTATTGAGAAAATACGTCAGTGTCCCTGTGCTACATCACCACTCCATACATGTATATCTCCCTTATCTCGAGATTCCTGACGTTTATTAACCACAACAAAAAAATTGCTAAGTACAGAGGCATGCCAGATAAGATTTTCCCAGCATGTTTATAGTATCACTTTAGGATATGAAATGTAACTTCGTCTTCTGTCTTAACTATACACATGGAAAATGTTTCTCCTGCATGAGGAAAGAAAAGCATTGAAAGATGAGCGCATGCATGCACACTCAAGTGGTTTCTTAAAGATTGTAATCAATCATTGTTGCTGCTTTTCCTGTGCTACTCCATGGTAATAAGAGCTACCACATCGCTTTCGTCATGCTAGCTCAGTGCATTTAGACATTCAAATGCATCATTCTTTCGCAAATTATGAGTAAGCAAAAGTACATCTCAGATAATAGCACTGGAAATATGGGTAGGAATTCTTCACCTCCCATGCAGATTTTTTACTGGATGCCATATTGTTGCTTTGCTGACATGGAAATTCGTTTCACCATTCCATCATGTAAGGTTCGGAGCTTGCTTTTTAGCTTCCTGTCTTCATGCGAGTCTGTTTCTTAATTGTTCAGATCACGGATAATTGTTGTTCCCACCACCTCTGTCTGTGGCAGCTCTGAAAATGTTACCTTCTCTCTCTTCTAAATGTGGTTTTTTTTTGTAATTTAGAGACCACACGTGAGTAAAAGTACAACAGAAAAATAAAATAATTGATTTAATAAGTAAATTATTGTTTTAAGTCGTGTAAAAGCATTACAGAGATAGTGTCTTTAAACAATCTATGTTATAATCCATAAGAAACCCACCAGTTTCAGAAGAAATTGCACGAATGTCAGAACCTCCCACAAGCAGAAAAAAATGGAAACACCATAAGAATAAATACATTTGTTAACTTTCTGGAAAAGGTTGTTTCCAAGTGTCATCATTTCTCTGAAAGCTCCTGTGTTGGCAGAACCACGAATGAAAACTCTTTCGTTGCCGTTTGGACAAGCGCAACAAAGTAAACGCTGTGAGGTGGGGAGGGGGGTGTTTGTTTTTTTTTTTTTGTATGTCCAAATCCACCTGAACCTGCAAAGACTGCTGTTTGTCCAGTTTGTTAAATACCAGTATGTGTGTTCAATGTCAGTAAAAATGGAAGATCGCTTAATGTTAATGTTCCAAGTGATGACCCCTCTTGCAATGGTTAACATGGAAAAGAAAAAAAGCAGGTATCAGTAGTCAAGCTCCAAGAGAAATACTTCAGTTCCTTCACTTCATCATCCTAAAAGGGATAGATCTTTCAAGAAGGTGTCTGTAGCCATTGTGTAACTTTGCAGAGATTATTCTGACTGCTGTAAAATCTTCTCTGTCATTCCCTTTGAACTGGAGCATCTGTATGCAGTTGGCAATGCAGAGTTACATATAAAATTAATACATACAAATTTCTAGACTTGATAGAAGAAATGGTAGGTTCTTTAGGTACAATATTTGACCATAGTTAGGAGCTGTGTAATCCGGTTGCCCACAGAATACTAGGTGCTGTATCAAAGTATTTCCATCATATACTTCCAACCTACAAGACACAGTTCAACTCTGATGTCAGCTAGGACTTCAGTGAGATGGTTCCCTTCAGTGAGACCACTTCTGCAGGGTCAGAATTTGATTTTACAGAGATGAAAATGTCTAACAATAAGCTGGAATTTCTTTAAAATTGGGCTACTGTTTTCATGTATGGTGAATTTAGAGCTAACAGAAATGTTAATAAGGTTTCTTGGTGATGGAGGTTTTTAGCAATGTATGCAGAGACGGGAAACATGGAATTATTTTCTTTGTAGGAAGCCCTTGAATATGCTGTTAGCATCAAATGCTAACAACATTTAGTCATTAGTGACCTGCTCAGTGCTTGAATCGGTGACCTGAAGGAGATAGACCTATTACCAATCCACTGAAATAATCTTGTCTGCACTTATAGTAAATTTTCTGCTCTGGTACATTAAGAAAAATCACTGCTGCATGGCCATCAAACTCATACTTCCGCTGGCATGATGGTCTATGATGACTGTGTCTCAGCTTGTAAAATGAAGTATCGGTAAGCTCACACCAGCTATCGAGAATTAATTTCCTCAGACTGCCTTGCCTGCTTGCGTAGTGGTGTACGCATCGATGCCCGCCGTGAGACAGACCTGTTCCAATCTTATCAATTTTGCAATTGTCTCACCCTCTAGTGGCTTGTTTGGGAAAAAAGATGTAAACGATGGTTAAATTTGAGTGTTGGTACTGAAATTCTAGGATGTCATTCCCTGTATTTTCAGCTGACAACTGCAGTATGAGTGTACTTGCAAACTACAGTGTAGTGACTAACTAATTTCAGTCTGCCTAAAATTGAGATGCTGTCCACTACTCTGAAGATGTTGATTACAGGGGATGTCAGGCAGAATAGGCTTTTCCAAAGTTCTTCACCGTTTATAACAGCTGGCCAGAACAGTGTGTGGTGTTGGTTTGATATTATTCATATCTAACATAAAATCTTTTTCAGTATATGTCTGAGTCCTGTGTTGTTGAAATCAGGCCATGAATTTTATTCTCAGAGAAGCATATACACTATGTGGTTAAGTGACTGTGTCAGTGTGAAGCAGTGCACTTAGTTTGTTAGATGCTTGCACGGCTTCTTTGCTTCATTTGAGCTCTGTCTCTTCATGCTGATAGAAAAATATTCTCCTTAAAAGCTTTGAAGGTCCTATTTATTTATTCGTAAGATCTATGTGGACATCTGAATAGTGATACCTGAACAAAAGAATTAATGAAAGCATGTGTGTAGACAGAGTATTGACTCTTCACTGCTGCAGACTCTCTCTTGGCATTCAAAATTATATGCTGGAGGCTTTTGTAGCTACAATGTAGCATTTAATACCTGATGGCAGGTGAAAACCAAGTTGTTGATGGAGTTACAGAGATTTGGAAGTACGGATCTATTTTAAGCTGATACTTGTTTTCGCCGGAAACTTAGGCTGTGTGACAACTTTGCTGAAAATACCTTGCTCGTGGTAAAAGCAAAACTGAGGCTAGTATAATATAGTAATTAATTTATTATGTATTATTTGTTTTAGCTTTATTCCACTATTGCTTTTGCATTATCTATTTAGGTAGTGTTTATTCAGGGTATCAGGAGTGGGTCAACTGAACAAATTTAGTGAGTTAAACCTCATTGTCCTGCACGCAAGAAAATCTCAAATTGTTTAGATTTTGACAGCAAATTCTTCACTATGAACAGAATGTTATAAGATTTCAGACTGTTGAAATTATTGCAATATTGATTTCCCCAAAGTACTGTAACTGATGTTCTTTATCTGTTTCCATCACTGCTTTTGGTCAATTTAAGACGTATTTGTTGTTGATTGCTCCTTACCTTTAACAGAACAGGTATTTAGGAAAGTAAACATATAGATGTCCAAGTTCAGAGACAAAATGTGGCAAGGTTGTAAAGTTGGGCACTCTTTCCAGATTAAAATCATCGCAAGTATTTCTAGCTTCTATAGAATCGTAGAATCATTAAAGTTGGAAAAGACCTCTAAAATCATCGAGTCCAACCGTCAACCCAACACCACCATGCCCACTAAACGATGTCCCTAAGCGCTTTATCTACACGTCTTTTAAATACTTCCAGGGATGGTGACTCTACCACTTCCCTGGGCAGCCTGTTCCAAGGCCTGACCACTCTTTCAATAAAGAAGTTTTTCCTAATGTCCAGTCTAAACCTCCCTTGGCGCAACTTGAGGCCATTTCCTCTAATCCTATTGCTAGTTACTTGGGAGAAGAGACTGACATCCACCTCACTACAACCTCCTTTCAGGTAGTTGTAGAGTGCTATGAGGTCTCCCCTCAGCCTCCTCTTCTCCAGGCTAAACAACCCCAGTTCCCTCAGCCGCTCCTCATCAGACTTGTGCTCCAGGCCCTTCACCAGCTTCGTTGCCCTTCTCTGGACACGCTCCAGCACCTCCATGTCCTTCTTGTAGTGAGGGGCCCAAAACTGAACACAGGATTTGAGGTGCGGCCTCACCAGTGCCGAGTACAGGGCCACGATCACCTCCCTGCTCCTGCTGGCCACACTATTTCTGATACAGGCCAGGATGCCATTGGCCTTCTTGGCCACCTGGGCACACTGCTGGCTCATGTTCAGCCGGCTGTCAACCAGCACCCCCAGGTCCTTTTCCTCCGAGCAGCTTTCCAGCCACTCTTCCCCAAGCCTGTAGCGTTGCCTGGGGTTGTTGTGGCCGAAGTGCAGGACCCGGCACTTGGCCTTGTTGAACCTCATACAGTTGGCCTCAGCCCATCGATCCAGCCTGTCCAGGTCCCTCTGCAGAACCTTCCTGCCCTCCAGCAGATCAACACTCCCACCCAGCTTGGTGTCGTCTGCAAACTTACTGAGGGAGCACTCGATCCCCTCATCCAGATCATTGATAAAGATATTGAACAGGACCGGCCCCAGTACTGAGCCCTGGGGAACACCGCTCGTGACCGGCCGCCAACTGGATTTAACTCCGTTCACCGCAACTCTCTGGGCTCGGCCGTCCAGACAGTTTTTTACCCAGCAAAGAGTGCACCTGTCTAGGCCGTGAGCCGCCAGCTTCTCTAGGAGAATGCTGTGGGAGACAGTGTCAAAGGCTTTACTGAAGTCCAGGTAGACCACATCCACTGCCTTTCCCTCATCCACTAGGCGGGTCACCTGGTCATAGAAGGAGATCAGGTTGGTCAAGCAGGACCTGCCTTCCATGAACACGTGCTGCCTGGGACTGATCCCCTGGTTGTCCCACACATGGCTTGTGAGCGCCCTCAAGACGAACGGCTCCATAATCTTCTCTGGCACCGACGTCAGGCTGACCGGCCTGTAGTTCCCCAGACTCTCTTTCCGGCCCTTCTTGTAGATGGGCGTCACATTGGCAAGCCTCCAGTTGTCCAGGACCTCTCCTGTTAACCAGGACTGCTGGTAAATGATGGAGAACGGCTTGGCAAGCTCCTCCGCCAGCTCCCTCAGTACCCTCGGGTGGATCCCATCCGGCTCCATAGACTTGTGAACGTCCAGGTGGCGTAGCAGGTCGTTAACTGCTTCCTCTTGGATTATGGGGGGTTTATCCTGCTCGCCGTCCTTGTCTTCCAGCTCAGGGGGCTGAGTACCCTGAGGATAACTGCTCTGACTATTAAAGACTGAGGCAAAGAAGGCGTCTCAGCCTTTTCCTCGTCCTCTGTGGCAATGTTCCCCCCTGCATCCAATAAAGGATGGAGATTCTCCTTGGCTCTCTTTTTGTCATTAATATATTTGTAAAAACATTTTTTGTTGTCTGTTACGACAGTGGCCAGGTTGAGTTCTAGCTGGGCTTTTGCCTTTCTAATTTCCACTCTGCATGACCTAACGAGATCCCTGTACTCTTCTTGAGTTGCCTGCCCCTTCTTCCAAACTCTCCTTTTTTTCCTGAGTCCCAGCCAGAGCTCCCCATTCAGCCAGGCCGGTCGTCTTCCCCGCCCGTTCTTCTTGTGGCACATGGGGACAGCCCGCTCCTGAGCCTTTAAGACTTCCTTCTTGAAGAACGTCCAGCCTTCCTGGACCCCTTTGCCCTTCAGGACTGTCTCCCAAGGCACCCTCTCAACCAGTGTCCTGAGCAGGCCAAGTCCGCTCTCCGGAAGTCCATGGTAGCAGTTTTGCTGGCGCCCCTCCTTACTTCACCAAGAATTGAGAATTCTTCATTTCATGGTCGCTAAGCCTAAGCCGGCCTCTGACCACCACATCTCCCACCAGTCCTTCTCTGTTTGTAAACAGCAGGTCAAGTGAGGCAGCTCCCCTGGTAGGCTCACTTACCAGCGGTGTCAGGAAGTTATCTTCCACACACTCCAGGAACCTCCTCGACTGTTTCCTCTCTGCTGTGTTGTATTTCCAGCAGATGTCCGGGAAGTTGAAGTCCCCCATGAGAACAAGGGCTAGCGACTGTGAGACTTCTGCCAGCCTCTTGTACAATGCTTCATCTGCCTCTTCATCCTGGTTAGGTGGTCTGTAACAGACTCCCAGCAGGATATCTGCCTTGTTGGCCTTCCCCCTCATCCTTACCCACAAGCACTCGACCTTATCTTCACAATCGTTGAGCTCTAGAGAATCAAAGCACTCCCTAACATACAGAGCCTCTCTTCAACTCTCCAACTTCTACTCTCCATTTCCATCTTCAACTCTCTGTCTTCTACTCTCTCTTAAACTCTCCATCTCCTTGCAGATAATGCTGGGATAGTCTTTTGCATCATAATCAGCATAAACAAACAAGTGTTTTAACTTTCTGCCAGGAACTGTTCATGATAGTCAGAGGTTTATTCTACTTCTGTTGGGAATTACTGCAAGGAAGCAGTGGAGAAACACTCATTAAAATGAGCAACTACCTGTAGCAATGTAAAGCATAGGCAAGAGTTGCTGTGTATTGCGGAAGGCAATGATGTTTGAAATATTAGCATTCGGCATTCATTCAATGCTTCTGTATACTGCTGCATCAAAGGTCTGAGCCTTAGTTGTCAGGAGGCCTAAGGTATATGAATCAGGCAGTACGGAATTATTTGCTTTTTTATTTGTTTTATATAGACATCTGTCTTCTGAAAGGATTTTGGATAGAACTAGCACAAATTAGGTTTTGAAATGACTTGACATGTGTTCTTTTATGGTAGATCATGATAGTTGTAAATGAGATGTGAATTTTCAAAACCGGTAAGTGATGCTAGAAGAGAAGTAGGGGAGGAAATGTCTTCGTCTGAGAGGATTGCTATTTAGAGTAGGGTGACCAGCTTCTGCCTCTGTCATGAGTTTAAGACCATGAATGCCCTAAAAGTGAGATATGTGTTTAGAGGTTTTTTTTTGTTTATTTCTTAATAATCGTTGTGTGGTAACCAGAACTTTCCTGAATGATTCAGGTGCTTTCCCAAGCTCTGATTATATACTGTGTCTATTTGCATCACAAATTCAAATGCAGTACAAATAGAGTAATTATTCTGTCTCTAAAGAACTTGATTAATCTTCCTGTCTGCACACAGCAAAAGAACTGCTCCAGCTCAGCTTTGTTTATATTACACCAGAAGCCATATATTTTATTTGGGCATAGGGAACCCCCCATTATGGAAAATGTACAAGTCACTGGAATTGGTATGTCATAAATTTCGGATGGAAGTAAGTTATTCACAGGTAGAATTCCTTGGAAGTGCTGTCTTTTTAAGGGTGGCTTTTACATGAGGATGTATAAAAGGATGTTGACTGATAGATCTCATTTGCTCCAGCCAGTCTAACTACATCAGACAGGCAAGAGGAAAAGAAAAAAAAAGCAAAGAAGTTAGTTGCTGGTAAGGGGAACTTGCTCCAGGAAGCAAAACTGCAGTGACAGAGCTGGTCAAGAGGTGACACGAGAATTTGCAGGTTCAGGAGGAGGGAACTTGGAGGAGATGGGGAAACCTATCATAGTTGATATAGATTCCTTGGAGCAAAAGCAGGACCTAAATTAGACAAATGTGCCTGAAAGGGCATGAGGAGACAGGCAGGCAGGGAATGAGTGAATTCACCGGAAGGAAGATGGGGAGTGCAAAGGCTTAAAGGAGACAGAAGGAAGGAAAGAAAGGAGAGAAAAGAACGGATGGAGGGAGGGAAGAAAGAGGGAAGACAGAAGGAAGGAAAGAGGGAAGAGGAGGAGGGAGGGAGAGAGGAGGGAAGGGAGGAAGGAAGGAGTAAGAGTGCTTGGGAGGGAGGGGAAAACCAGCTACAGAAAATAAAGAAAACATTTTGCAGCCAACTTGGGAAAAAGGGTATTGTAGGGTAAAGAGAGAGGTTGAAAGGCACTTCGTTTGATGACATAGTAGATTTGATCGATTTATTTGAGATTTTATTCAACATTCTTTGATTCAACACTGAAAAAACTATCAAGTACTTGCAAAACACCTCAAGTATTTTTTATGATTGGCTTTTCAGCACTGATTTCAATACCATACCTTAGGACCCTGACACTTTGTGATGAGAAGTTGTGTTACATTTTATGGCTGTGGAATCTGTTGTATTTTGCAACTTTTTTTCACCTATGTGTAATTTTATAGTTATAACTTGCTGTTCACTAACCTTGCAGTGTAATAGTCTCATCACTGAACCCTCTGTTTTCTCTCATGGCACAAAAGGGGTAATAACACAAAATCAAGTCCAGATTTTCAGAAGAGCTTGTGACTCAATGACTGTTAGGCATATTCATCGATATGCTCTTTTGAAAATTTAGCATATTATGCCAAATCAGACCTTAAGGCATTAGGAGCTGGAATCTTGCTTTCCTTGTTTTTCCAAGAAGGGCATAGAAAATTTGAGTATTGCTTGAAAGTGATTATAACTGCCTTTTTAAACTTAATTCTAATTTTGGAAGATGGGAAATGCCACATCTTTGGTTAACGCCATTGTATTAGAATTTGTTACTTAGATTTTTCTAAGTAGCTACTAAATTAATGAGACTAATTCAGTATTCAGGGAAATGAATTACTAGGGAAAATACTAATATATGCTGATGTAAGTCCTTTACTTAATAAGCCAGATTCTGCTTACACTTATGGGGAGGCTGTAGCTCAGATAGTTTATGATGTGCTTGATTTTTTTTACACTACAGGCTGGATTTTTGAAAGAGGCTCAACAGTTTCACAGTTCAACATGTAACCTGTATTTACTTGCTTGCAAAGTTGGATTGGATGCTGTCTATGTAGTAAACTCCAAGTTCAGAGCTTAATTTCAACCACATAGAAAACCTAGTTCTGAGTACTTAATTCCAAAAAATTAAGCGAACACAGAAAAGCTGGTTCTCAGTACTTAATACCAAAAAATGAAGTGGACACGTACATGATATGGAGTCATGAATTAGTATCACTTATTCTACTGGTTCAAGCTTGATCACATAATTTTGAATGGTTAAATTTGTCCAAAGTAGACTTTTATGCTGAATCAGATTATTCTCATCTAACTTCGTTTGACCAGATTACACTCATTTCTTTGCAGCTGTCACAAAGTCAGAAAAACAAAAAAGCCCATGAAGCCAACACAAAGAAAGTACTCTGTGTGTTAGTTAATTAAACGAAAATGCATATCTGATCTGGAAGCATTATATTGCTAAGTGATCCAGTATTAAGGCCTGCAGTTCTGTTTTCTGGGCTAAAGAAAGTTGGATTACAAAATGAAATGTCACTCTGAAAATTGCCCTTGATATTTAACATGTATTCAGAGTTGTAAAATTTCAGCTATTGTATAAAAGACACAGGAAGAGACTTTCACTCTCTCTTATGAAGGGCACATATTTTACAGTAAAACCTGGTATAATAAACTATATGTAATTTAAAGACCATGAATGCTTGGGGTTTTTTTAAAACTATTTTTTTGTAGCTTCAGTGCCATGCAGAGGTAGCAATCCTTTCGGCTGTGGGATACTTGAGAAAAAACAAGTAAGGTTTAGAGGTTGCTGAACTTCATATTTTTTTTTAAAAAATACTTTAAACTATGCATAAAATTGTCAGTCCCAGAGTTTCAGCTGCAGCATATGAAAATTCTCAGTTGCACCTTATAACATGCAGTTAAAGCAATCGTGAACTGATTTTGCCAGGCACTAAGCAATTGTTGACATAAATATATTAGAGCCAGAAATCTAAGCAGGTGGGTCATTCCGTAAAATGACTCCCAAATCATAATAAAATGAAAAGTCTCTCCAAAGATTTGACCCAAATTTTTCATTCTGGACAATTAATATTTAGTCCAAATAAGGAAGCAAGTCAATCACTGTTATTCCATGTCCCACACCATATGTACGAGCATGAATTTTTACTATGTATTACCTTCCAACATCCCAACCAGACTATTATAATAAGCAAAACTCATACGGGCTGCAGGAACAATAGGCTCCTGCTTTCCTTTGGCTCGGACCCATGTGGCAGAAGAGCTAGAGTACAGCGTCTAGAAATGCTGGAGTAGTTGTTGAATCAAGGTTTTGGCAGCTTGTACAATGTGACCTCTACAATTTACAGTTTCTATTCTGCCTTCCAATAGAAAACTGTGTATTTACATACACAACAGGATTTATTTTGACACAGGTGTAGTTTATCATTATCTCTATGGGGCCAGGTTCAGCAAATCACCCCAGCGTTTTCTTTAGAGTCACAAGAAGGGAGACAGTTTGTGGCTTGCAATTAGTTACTGGACAAGCTTTGGCTAGAGTTAAATTGTTTGCAGACCCTAAAGATTTTGTTAGGTCCGCCCCGGGGCTAACTTCAGTACTGCTGAATAGAAGAATCTAGAAGAGTTCTCATTTTGGACCTATTCTAGAATTCGTAATGGAGCCTGTAATATTTTATATGCCAAAACAGTTAAAAACCAAAACACCTTTGTCTTTTAGGGGTAATTACTTCCAGATTTAACAAGAATTAAATTTGATTTTCTGAGTGAATTGGTATATTACATCTTCTGGCATTAAAAAATGAAAGGGAACCTCACAGTAAAAATTACTATAGAGCCTGATAACATTTGGAAATTATGAATTGGTATATTTAGGGAAGAAAAAGATGGTCATTGTTTTATTGTCACGAAATGCATTATAACAGGAGATGCTTAGGGACAAGTAACTTCCAGGAAAGAAGCAGGGAGTCAAGAAACAACAATACACATTTTTCTTAAAGGTAATAGGATGTGCCCCCTACCTAGGAATGAACGGTTTGTGGAGGCTAGATGAATTCTTAAGAGCTGGTCTTGTCAATAATGCTCCTTGAACTTGATTCATCATCATTTGGTCTCTTTTATTTTTCCCCCAGTCCCTGTTCCTACTGTGCTGGCTAGCTTGCATCCTTTCTCTTACTTGCTCTCGTCCCCTCCTTCCAACCTCCCAGAGTGCCAGCTCTCTGCTTGCTTGGGATTCGGCTGTGCTGTAGACCTTTGCTAATGGGTATGGTAATCAGGGTAGAAAGGAAAAGTAAAATCAGCCTTCTTAAGAGGCTAACACATGAATACATTAATGTGTAGCTTGAAAGGTACCTACAGTCATGTCTTGTGTCATTTATAGGGCTGCTATTAGATCTTGTGTGATTTCTCAGGATATCGCGTATCAACTTGTATTAACCATAGGATGTGTTACGTAAGCGGTGAGAGAGGTTATCTCGTGACAAGATCACAAGTAATGCACATCATGACTGTGTTCGTGCGATATCACCTCTTACTTTAAGAATGCACAAACACAGAGGGCTTGTAAGAGATTTACAGAGGAACTTTTTCTCAAGCACATAACAATATGCAAATATCTCAGGATCAAAGGTAAGTCAAAGAAAAATGGCACTGAGTAGAATAAGTCAGCTCAGCTAGCAGCCTAACTACATGACAGACCCACAGGCAAGTTCAGAGCTGTCAGCTTCACTGCCTGTGGAGCCCACCGAGGGGCCAGATGCTGCTGCTGGATGAATATTTTCAGCAGCTTGGCATCTGGGCTCCGTGATGGCCTGTGTTTCACGTTGGAGTGGGAGATTTCACCGTGCGGAAAGGAAAACAGATTTGCTGAGGTTAATGGTAATTAAAAATAAATTGTCATGACTGTTTCTAAGCCAAGTTCTACCTGCTAGTTATTAAAGAGCAAAAATACCTCAAAAAACAAACCTGAAGCTTTGCTTTATTTAAAAGCACACATTTAAATTATACACTGCTTGCTGTTTATTACTAGATTCTGTTAGTGTTCTACTGAGCAAAAGTGGGAAGCATATCCATATACGTGTACACACATACATAAAACCCACATCAAATAGGGAGTTACATGCATGATACCCATTTGTTCAGCCCTGTATCATATTCAGTCTGGGCACAAAATTTATTTTCTCTATCCTGAGGATTGATGATAATGAAACTACTGAAAAAATACTCCTCAGATTTACTTCACCAGGCTAGTGATTCCCAGTGTATTGCAAGTAAAAGCTACCGTCATTTACTGAGATAGTGTTATGCATGATGCTCTAATGCTGTTATGGCTAGAGGGACAGTTTTAGCCCTCAGCTCTGTTAATTAGCAAAAATCACTAGAAACAGGGATTTTATTTTTTCCCTTCAGGTTTTTTTTAACAATGAACGTGCTTTTTTTATTTTCTAACAATTAGAAGAGTAGTGATCAAGCGTTATTTATATGAGATGTTGAAGTCTTCAGATGTCCTCTTGGCTGGCTGGCCTGAAATCGAAGACATACTTTAAAGAGAAAACAAAAAGTATTTGACTTACTTTTGTTGGGCTTGGAGATAAAAAAAAGGACAGATTGTTGAGGGTAGCTTTCTTTTTTTTTTTTTTCTTTGTTTTAAACACAATACATCAGCTGGTAGAATCAATTAAGAACAAACCAAGCCTGTTAAGGAGAACTGGTCTGAGGAGAACTGTTGCCATCCATGATCTGGTGTAGCTCCTGAGAAGTCACTATAATCCACAGTCCAGGGAAGGATGCCAGCTTTTTACCCTTTATGAGTATGGTCAACTGCAGGTGCAGATAAGAGCTGCGTTGGATGGGCTTTGCTTGTTTCTTCGTGAACAGTCAGTGGCACTATTTTGGCTGAATGCATGTTCCGCAGATGGATGAAGTTCAGCCCTGAGCAGGGGACTAACATATAACCAGTAAATCACTTGGATCCTGTTTAACCCTAAAATTTGCACATGCAAATGTCATTTCGACAAGAAAGCCTGTAATTTGGGCAAGAGAATTTGCTACCTGCAATCACAAATGAGTATGTGGAGAGGTATTTCCTCAAACATAAGGGCCTTATTTTTCAATTTGATTCATATAATCCATTTTTTTTTGCTAAATCTGGCTTTTTTTTCCCTATGAAAATGAGGTGGGATTATTTTTATTGGTTCCTGAATGGTCAGAGAAGCACTTCACAACATTTCAGAATGCATTCAGAAACTACTTGAGATGCACAAAACCGGAATGCTTATAAAAGCCTTTAAATGCAGGCCAGCTGTTTGCTATAACCCTCCTCTGCAACCCAACAGCCCTGTGCCCCAGTGAATTATGCTAAAGCACATTCTAGACAGGAGATGTAATGGCCAAAGTGAGAGTATAAGAGACTTTTCAGAACATCTATGATTGTTCCACAGAAACCGCTTTCCATTTTCATACACATTAGTTTTTATAGATTTACTAATAACAGCTGAAAGCTTAAACCTACCTGAGGTTTACCCATGCAGGGATTGTGTAGTGAAAGAAAAAACCCCACGAAAACACACTAAAACATTTGATAGGGATTGAGGTGGAGTTAGTGCATTGAAATAGTTACATTTATTTAGCAGACAATAAAAAAAAACAGCCTGGAAAACGATATTTTGGGTGAAATCCTGGCTCTTCTGTGATGGACTTCATCCAATTTGCAGTCTGGAGTAAGATTTTCTCCTACATTAGTGTCTGAAATGTTTGATCTGGTATAGTTTCTGAGTCATCTTTCATGATACCTTTTCATTGACTGTAAAAGAAGCTGAATCAAACTAATGAGCTAACCCTTTTTTAATTTCTGAACAAATTATTCCATTGCTAAATATATAATGTGATGGATTTAATCAGTTTTGATAGTGCAGGCAGTAAAGCAGTATTAAACCCTGTCAGGAGACCTTTTGAAATTCTAATAATAATAATCAGGTAATGAGAGCCAGTTCAGTGTTTTTCCAGTGTTAGTGTATGCTTTCCTTCTATTAAATCAAGTCAGAACTAAACAAAAAGTTTAATAAAACTGGAATAAATTAAGTTACTTCATTCACTTACTCTGGAATTTGTGGTTAACTGGTTCAAGAAGTTCCGGTTACTTGTATTCCTCAAAATATCCCAACAAACAAAGATAATATATTGTGACAGTTGTGTGTATCACAACTATGTTGTCTCTGTATTATCATGAAATCTTGATTCTGATGGAAAAGTAGTTGTTCAGATAATTTTCTAGATACTGAAAAAACCCAAACCTAAAGTGTTCATTGAAGTGGGCAGACGAAGTCTTCATCACAGGCTGGTGAATCTGATGCATGTCTGAGCTTTGTGTGTATGTGAATGTTAGAAGAATGCAAAGGGAAAAACAACACTGGAACAGGTTGCCCAGAGAAGCAATCCTTCCATCCTCGAAGGTTTTCAAGACTCAGCTGAACAAAAACCTGAGCAACCTGGTCTGGATTCAGTATTGACCCTGCATAGAGCAGGGTAGACTAGAGACCTCTGGAGGTCCCTTTCAGCCTGAACGACTCTGTGATTTTCTGATCCTGTAAAAAAGTGAGCTTGTAAAAAGAAGTAAATATTAAAGGAAATGTTGGGATTAGAGAATTCCATAAAGATTAAATGACAACCTGTCTCTGCCTTAAAAAAAAAAGATTCCCTGTGCTCTGCAGGGAGCCGGAATGGTATTGAGAGTGTTCCCAGAGGTTTCACCTCTTAAAGTCCCTACTGTAGGGAGTGATATTACAACATCAAAGATGACTCTGACACATCATTCCCAGCTGGTAACCCCATGCAAGGTCAGTAGTGTTCTGAATGATGTCATATCACAGTAGGCAAAGAAGTATTAAGTTATTACCTCTGATTTAGCCAGAGGAACACTTAATTGATGAAATTATTAAATAGGGACTTCGGAAGGAGTAAATGAGCAAACGTTTTTTTTCTACAGTTTGGTCTGTGACTGTGGTGACTCTTGACATAGGCTAAAAATGTTTGGTTGTTCCTAGCTAAGACATCCACTGCTGTCATTCCAGAGGGTTCACAACTGCTTCAGTTTTCCTTGTTTTATTTTCCTTCTCTACCAGTATCTTCAGAAGGCTTCTTGGATAATATCCACTGTCAAAAAGGATGCATATATCTCATTTTTCATAGCTGCTACTTACTGCCACTAAGATGACTTACAAGTAGAACTGCTCTGGAAGCTTCTATCTAAATTTTATGACAGAAAAATTACTGTTTATGTTGACCAAGTCTAGGAAAAAATGATTTGTCAAATAAAAACATTTTCTTAGAATTGGTCAGAGGCTAATCTACCTCAGCTACCAAGCTCTTCCGTAGAAATTCGTAGTTCAGTAGTTTATGTCTTTGCTCTCCATCATATACCAGACTCCTATACCAGTCTTCTTAGCAAGAACACATCTTGTGATATTTGGTGGTAACTCATCCGGCAAGAGCCATCAGATGATCGTCTCCAGAAAACCCGCTGATCAGTGTACATTATGGGACACTTTCTCATTCTTTTGTCAGTTCTGCTAGCAAGAGTTCAGCAGTTGGGTGAAGAACAACAAAGTTAAATTTACCATGGTAAAGTCAAAGAGAGAATTCCTCTGTGCAGACAGAGGTACTCATAATTCCTATGTACTGAAGACACTTGCTTCCTTTCCATCAAAACAATCTATTTGTATTCTATTTTTACAAAATTTTGTTCTCTAAGTAAAGAAAATGTGTTTCTCCGCTTCCTGCTGATTAGAAAATGCTTGCCCTTTTTCTGTTTCTTTTTGGACAGAGATTAGACCAGTTGTGTGCGTCATGCTAATAATGGATTACCAAAATTTTCTGTCTTTGAGGATTATCATATGAGTAATTGAAAGACTACACTGTACACAGAGAGTAGCACCTTTCTGGTGAGGCCTACTATAAGCACAGTTCCTAGTGTCCCATTGCCTTCTACTCTCTGAAAGTCGACTTGTGCTGCCAGTTCCTGACTGCTAATGTGCAATTTGATCTGTATGTCGTCTCTCCTGTCTCCAGTCATGTGCTGTCAGAACTGCCACTGTTTTGGAACAGTGCAACTTGACAGACCCAGGAATTAAACAGGAGAGATCAAGGAAAAAGACGTTTTCAGAGATGAGGGGCTGAGAAATTCCTAAATCCATTGGATTTATCCCGAGTTTGACTATTTTAAATATAGATTGTGGGATTTTCCTATTCAAGAAATAATGCCATAATCATAATGATGTCAAAACCAATTATCTTTTTATTACTTTTTCCAGTCAGATCTTTTTGTACCTTGTAGAAGGTGAAGAATAAAAGATTGAACAATAGTAAGGATGGACTCTGTTGGTAAGAGGTAGCTTACACTGAAAATGCTTTTACAATTAGGAGCATGTCACTTTCTATAGAAAAAAAGATACAAGAATGGGTATTCCTGAAAAACAGCAATGGCAAAATAAGTTGTATTTTTCCAGAAGTACAAAGGTGAAAATGTATGTGTATAGCTGGAATTAATATGAAATTATATGCCTTAGGTTAGCAAAATAGTGATTCTATCTCCAATAGTGTAAATTGGAAGTCTAATAAAGACATTCCCTTCAGAAACAAAGCCTGAAACTTGCCTATGTTCTGTTGTTTGATGGTGTACATAAATGTGAACCTATTACGTTGCACTTTATGTGAACTCATATGCTTTTTTTTCTGTGCAGCTCTGTTTATGCAGATCTCTGAATCAAGAGAGTGATTTAATAAAGAAGAAAGATATATGCAACATCAATAGACGATACTAACCTATGAAGTAATAGATTTGCAAAGCTGGGAAATTGGCCAATATTGATTTCAGACAACATGAGGGAAAATGCTTACTTTATGTCCATATCAAGTTATGGCTTAGTATTCAGTTTGCATTATCTTCCACTATTAAAGGGCACAAATAATGACCTTTGAAGAGTTTTTCAGCCTTTGCAGGTTTTCAAATTCTTTTCTGTTGTCTAGCTGTAAAAGTATGAAAACAAAGATGGCATGAGATGAGAGAAAAGGCTGGAGAAAAAAGAGCTTACTTAGTTACAGTCACATCAGTCTTTGTCCTCCGGGACATTAGTTTTACTTAGTCCCACCGAACCTATCAAAGTTCATCTAGTACCACGTGCTCAAGAGGTATATCCTGTTTCTTTCTTATCCTGCTCTGCAGTTATTGTTTATTATTATCAGTTTTTAAATAACTGAGTATGTTAAATTACTATACGCTGTGTTGTGATACTCAAATCAAAGAAAGACCTAAAATGTTATTTTAAGATATGCTGGGTGCTCCATCCTTAATTTGCAGCACTTAAGAGTGAGAATAGAGAAAAAGATGCAGATGTATTTTGCTTTACGTTTCAGGCTTTTTATAAAGAGAAATCCAAGTCTTGTACGTACTGAAGTAAATGGTAAGCTTTCATTAACTAATCCAAAATAAGAAATTGGTCCAGAAAAAATGGGAAGAAATAACCTTGACGAATCCAAAACTTATAAAAAAACCTCTACAGACACCTTTCTGGTCCATGCAGTAATTACACACTGAAATGTGTAATTACACTGACCTTTGGAATGAGAACTCCTTTTGAGCTCTATCATGTGAAGATGTAATTGGGCCATAAAATCCTTATAAAAATTTATGAAAGAAATTTGACTGAATTAGTCTGGTGGATAATTTGGAAACTTGAGTATCTCAGTCACTTTTCTGAATTTATACCTTAAAATTTCTCTGAAGAGATAGCATTGCCCCATCTAGGTGATGCCATTCACTAAGTGATGGCATCAGGATCTTCTCCAGAAGATCCTATTTAGACGGATCTTTGCTGTCCATTTGTTTCTAACAACTAGAGGGCACAGAATGACCAAGAGTATCCAAAGTGGTGGGTGATCTTTGATGTCCACCATAAGAAATTATAAAAGTATTTGTCTTTTAAATGGTAGCAGCCCATAGTCGTCTCAGGAACTCAGTAACATCTTTGGCTGAATACACAGAACTGAGGCACTCAGTCACAAGCCACATATAATAATCATGAGCTTTTAGAATTAAATCTGTGTTAAGGTTTTCAAACAACTGAAAGTAACACATATATAGTTTTGTCCATTTCCTCCTTTCATCCTGAGTCCATTTTCTTTGTAGACTCCAAAAATCTCATAGATGCTTTTGGAAACTTTGAGAAACAATTAAGAGTAAGAGTTAATCCTCCATTTTTTTTTGCATTTTCAAGTGGCTTTCTGTGTAAATTTAAAAAAAAAAAAGGTCTTCCTTTATTCAGGTACATTATACATGATAAAACTCAAGTTTAGAAATGTCAACAGCTCACTCAAGTTTTTGCAGCCATTTGCTCATGAGAGGTGTTGGCTTGCAGTTCCTCTGTATTCAGTATGATTTCCTGCTGCCTGCCAAGTGGATGTTCATGCAGTCCTAACTGTAGGAATACACTGTTGCAATAGTTATAAACAACACTTTCACAAAAATTATTTTTAGAACAGCAACTGTCCTTTTCAATGTAAACGTATTTTTTTCTGCCATAGTGACAATTTTAATGTGGGCAAGCAGTATTCCATTTGATTTTTTGTAGGTGGTATCCTCAAGTTACATAGAAAAGATTTCCCTTTCCCTTCCCACCCCAAGTATGCCTGGTTATTTCTAAGTCTAAAAATATGTTGATTCATATGAAAGGTACTAAATTTTTTTTAAATAAGATTGGGTTTGTTTGTTTTGTTTGTTGTTCTTCTACTACACTGTGTAGCTGGAGAACTACTTCTGTTTACTTGCTTTCAAATGGTGGTAATTCAATTTTACCATTTACATTTAGGTAATGTTATTTGAAAGAATCTCTTGTATGTTGGATTTCAGAGATAACTAGTATTGTACTGGCAGAGTGCGGAAGGTAGTGGTTAGGGTCTTGCACTTGTTCTGTCAAGCTAGCAAGGTTTTTAGGCACATACTTAACTGTAAATATATGAAGAATCCCCAAATTGCATGGAATATACATAAATTTATAAATAAACTTGAAGAAAGCAATTGTCTCATGTAATTCCCACAACACATGCACAGAGCAGAAGTCTGTTACTTCTGAAGAAAACACTGCTCTTGTTTGCTGAGGATAAAGAGGGAGAAAATAGGAGCTCTGAAGTGAGGGGAGACATCTGTAGAGAAAAGAAAGGCATATGATAGTAAATATATGAGAATGTTAGTTACACTATTACATTAATTTTTTATGTTTCTCCTTTATTTTCTTAGTGTCCTTCAAAACAGGAATATTTCTGAAATCACAGCAATTCAGTGTATGGGTGTATTCTGCCTGCTCTTTGTAAGATCTTAAGTACATTGAAGAAAAAAGCGTAGGCTCCTAAATCATTTGGCTACATCTGAAAATTTTAGTTTGTTTTCGTAAAGGGTTTACTAACTTACTCCTGTAATTAATCTGCATTATTATGAATATTGTTTGCTTTGAAAGGACATTCTGAGATCAGTTCCACAGAAGGATCTGTCGCCAGTATCCATTTTACTTTTCATTTTATTCTTAGAACGTATTTGATTCTGCCATAAGGTATCTGGGTGTCTGAGTATACAGAGCATATGACACAACTCTCTCTCCAGACAACAAATGATGTTTATGTCTTTTTGCTGAAGTGCCTTCTTTCTGCCCTTACCAAACCAAAGATTTAAGCTACTGCAGTCTAACCACATCAAGAACATCAAACTATGCCAGTAAAGTTCTGATAAGCCACTGGTACCAGTTCCATTTATCTTTAGGCACCTCAATGTTCTTTACATACCTACCAATGCTACCCCTAACAATTGTTTAAATATTTTTCACTTTTAGTTTTCAGACATAATGCACCAGTCTTCTGATCTGGATACCCAAGCATGGGTTTTTTAACAATATATGGGAATGACATTTTTCAGTAATCTTTCAATTTATGTACATTTCATAATGCTTTCAGCATATTGTCTTATATATACAATCTGTGATACTTGGCTATTCTCTGTATTAAGGTTCATTCAACAGAATGCAGATTTAAAAGTTTCTTCTTTACTTTTTTGACACTGAGGAACTAATCCATTGTTCTGCTGGTTATTTCTAAATAAGAAAAGACTAAGAAAAGAAAGTGTCACTTGTATGCATATTTGTGGTACAATAATATATCTTATGATTTTAGAACCCTAAATTGAGCTACGAAGAGATGGAGACCTCTTCCTAAATGAAAGGGATGGCACTTGATTGAAATCAATCAGGTGGACTTTTAAAATTCCTTGGAAGGAAGGAGTTATATAAGTACAAATAATAAAAATAATACTGAGGAAAATGGAAACTAATACAGCTTTTATAAGACTTTTCTACACTATTCCTATATCTAGAATATTTCAATGGCAAAATGGGAATTAGTCATACAGTGCTTTGTTTTTCAATGGAAACTGAAAAAAAAGTTAAAAAATGATTAGGTGTCTAAACATGCAAGTAGAAACAGATACAGTAAAATTGCCTAACCTCCACTGAAATTACCTGAATATGTTTCAAATACATGGCCTGGAAGCCTGATTACTTTTTTCCCCCCTTAAACCAAAAAATCTCCATCAATTTTCAATCTGGGTTTTTTTTTAATTTCTTTTTTTCCCCAATAAAATATATTGCATATTTTTCAGTGGGTATTATCTTTCTGTTATTTCCTAACTTTTGAGTATTTGATTTTTGTATGTAGTGTATGTAATATTTATATATCCCATGGAAATAAATCCAGCTTATAACCAATGCAAGTGAATGACAAAATAGAGATGCAACTATTGCCGTCATGTCCCCTCATCTTTTTTGAGTTAATGTTTATTTTCTCATGCTATGGATTTCAAATTCTTTAATATCCTGCTGAAGCATGAGCCGTTTTCAGGATGTGGTGTGTTGCAAGAGGAAAAATGTATTTGTGTTGTATATCTACTGGATGCAGCAATGGATAAAGAAGGAGCTATGGACTGTCACTGGCTTAGGTAAAATTAATAAAATTGATGGTAAAATGTTCATTGACTTAAATGGTTTCCTACATGCTATACATGTGCCTACTCATCTTAGATATCAAAAAGGCAGACCAATGAGGTAAGTACATATTTCTCCAGTCACATAAGACATGTAGAGGCTAAGTCAGAATATGGGTTTGAAAAACCAAAAGACAAAACAAGTTTAACACTTATGATATAACAGTAATACTGTATCAACAGCCAGTTCCAAATTCAGGCCTTGTTCTAACCATCTGTTCATTATTTGTCATGCTTAAAAGTCTTATATAGAAAATGGTAAAAGAGAGGATGTTTGGCTTTTAGTTATAATGTGGAACTTATTGATAATTCAATTGAATCAACATAAATAAATCCTGTTGCTTACTAAACGATGATTTCTCATCTGCTATTCAATATGAAGACAACTAATGTGATGTGAATAGTGTTGTGGTTTAACCCGGCAGGCAGCCAAATACCATGCAGCCACTCGCTCACTCCTCCCCCCCGAGTGGGACAGGGAGAGAATCGGAAGGGTAAGAGTGAGAAAAACTTGTGGGTTGAGATAAAGACAGTTTAATAGAACAGAAACAGGAAAATAGTAGTAGTAATAATAATAATAATAATAATAATAATAATAATAATAGAATATACAAAAATGAGTGATGCACAATGCAATTGCTCACCACCCACACTGACCAATAACCAAGTAGCAATCGTTACTTCCTGGAACACGTCTACCATTCATATACTGAGCATGATGTCACATGGTATGGAATACCCCATTGGCCAGCTGGGCCAGCTGTCCCGGCTTTGCTCTCCCCCCAGCGCATGTTTTGTTTTGGGGTTTTTTTTAAGCTGAATGCCCTTGACTAGCAAGGTACTTAGCACCAACTGAAAACATCAGTGTGTTATCAACATTCTTCTCATACCAAATCCAAAACACAGCCCTAGGAAGAAGTTTAACTCTATCCCAGCCGAAACTAGGACAATATCCACCCCTTATTCTACACCATTTATGTCATGCCTAGGTCTCACATTTTTCAATACATTCCAATTAATCACCAGCACCTTTCTTGCCGAAACCAGGACAGTTTACTGGTGAATACATGTGCAATTCACTTAATATCTCTATTCAAGGTATAGACATGCAATTAGATATAAGGGGGCAATGAGAACACTCACAGGCACGCATTACTCTCTGAAAAATAGAATGCATGACCTAAAGAGAATCTTTTTGCAGCGTCTTGTGGATACTACAATAATCTCAACTAAAGAAAGTGTCCTTTGAATTACCAGACCACCCAGATTTGCTGTTGAGGTAGAAAATATGTTTATAGAAAGGTTTTAGGTGTGCTGTTCACTAATTCTTCTACTGTCTAAAAATGTATTTTTAAATGTCCTTGGTTTTTCCTGCCAATCACATAATCAGTTAGTCCCTGTTTCTTTTCTTGTGGGGCTAAGCTGGCTTCCTCCTTTTTGCAGTTCATCAATACAAAACTGATTTGAAGCTGAGCTGTATAATAATAAGCCTTTCAGCAGCCAGGCTTGACACTTGCCTTGTAATTAAGGCCTTGATGGTTGTGTTGATGGCAAATGAAAGAAAATGGCTTTGTTCTTAATTCCAGAGGCTTGATTGCTGGTTCTCGTTCTCACCTGAATTCGACCCATTCTGCATTGTGCACATGATTGCTGGAGTGTGAGTAATTGCAGTGCTGGCAGATGACATTTTCATGAAGCACACTCTGCACTGCTCCAGAGGGAATTTACAGAATTTATAGCTGGAGAAGCTCATCAAACATGGATTTAGGAAATGCCTATGTGAAAAGTGGGAGCTCACAACCAAATATCAGAGCTTTTCTTTTGACATTTGCTTTTACATAAAGGACTACTGTCTGCAACCTGTCTTACCTTATGGTAGCAGCCTATTCCTGACTAGGTTTTGTGATTAAGTACAGTTATTGAAGTTCATTAATGCAATTTTTTTTTTTTCATGTTTTCTTGTAATTTTTTGTTTGCTTGAATAGGAGTCTCGGGAAAGGAGATTGAAAATTGTTTCCTCATTTCCATTCATATTTTTACATTTCCCTAACCTTTGAACTATTTAAAAATTGTCAGCTGTTTCATGATACTTATTGATGAAAATGTATGCTTGTTTTTTATTTAAATCCTCTTATTTTCTCATCCTTTTTGCATTACAGCATGTTTTGTTTATTTTAAATGAAAATGAATGTACATTTAAAATAGTCACAAAGGCTTCTACAATGGAAATACACTTCAGCAATTATAAATCAGTTCTTTAGAAAGAAAACATTAATGACTTTTATATTGACAAGTTCACAAATTTCAGTGAAGAGTGTTTTGTGTGTTGTAAATAAGAATTGCATCCTGAAATTTTGCATTATAGGTAACATGCCATGATATGCATAATCTTTCCTTCCCTCTGCCTTAGTACTTCTGTCTTTTCCTCTCCATCTGATGGTCTTTGTGCCTGTCTCGTATTCACCATGTTGGTGTCTGAGCCCCTGGTGCTTCTCTTCACTCTCGTAACAATAGTGTTTGGATGACTACCTGTACGTTCTTGCTGTGGTTGTATCTTTCCCAGCACCTGAACCAACAGAAACATTTGTGGAATCCTGTTGACCTTTTTCAATCACAACTGTTTAGGCTGTCGCCGACTTTGCACGTGAAGATTCATAGCTGCTGTGGCTCAGACATATTTTTACACTGCTGCTGTCTGGCAAGCCAAAATATCTGCATTTAATTTTTAATATTTCTTGAAGCTTCTCAATCATGGCAAGTAGAGAGCCTTTCCTCCTTGCATTTGGTATTACTGAAAGTTCTGAGCAATTGAATGATTGCACGTTTTTTTAATTAGGCTTATTGATTAACCCCTAGGAATAGTTAGGTGAAAAGTCCTTTGAGTTTCTGCAATAAATGTTTGATTCAGAGTAGTACTGATTATTTAAAATACACAGAAAAAAATCTGAGGTCTAAGCTGATGATGTTAAACTGCCTGTTGTTTTAGGGCCTAGCTTGTCCTCATTTCAGTAATAGATCTCTATATCAATACTAATAAATGGCAACAAGAGGAGAGTTGATCTAAACTGCTGACAGTTGTTTTAATTTATACTGTAGTCCTCAGGTAATTGGGTAGCACAAGGGGAGACTTTTAAAGTGTCTTACCTAAGTTTATGGATGTTATGCTGCTGTCATTTACAAAAAGTAAGATTTTTTTTTTTTTGGTGACTTGAATGGGAATAAGATGGAACCTGTTGTAAATACATCTTGGTTTTAGTCATACATAGTAGATCTCCTAATATACTTCCAATCCAGTGTTAAATTCTGCTCTTAATCTTAAGTGTTCCTTGGGGACTCACTTAACTCCTTGGGTTCAGATCCTCAAAAGTTCTTAGGCAATTAAAAACTTTTGAGAATTTGGGTTTCAGAGAGTCACTTCTTGTCTTTTGAAGCCATGAAAATAATCAAACTCGAGGTCTAAAGCTCAAGAGTTGGAGACAAAAGTCTGTAGTTCTTCATTGCGTCTCTTACAGTTATTACTGGAAATCTGAGGTGCAGCCGGATACCTTTGCACTTGCTGATACTCCTCTTGCAGAAATGTTGGGAACCTGTGTATATTATGGCAGCCTTTTGAGGTGCATTCCTGTTCTCAGTGTGTTCCTCTTGCAACAGTCCCTCTCTTACATTTAGATTTGAGTGGCAACTCAGCCCCAAGAGGGGAACCTGCCGTTATCTTTCACAGTGCCTGGAACAAAACAACCTGTACCTGTCCAGGACTTGTAGTAGAAAAAGGACAGATTGTCATCCTCTGTGTCCTTAGTCAGGATCTTTGACTTACAAAATTATTTCCTGTGTGGGAATGACACCTGGATCAAAGCAGAACATGCTGAGAAAACCCTGAAGAATTTTAACTATTTTGCAAATCTGTTGCAAAACAGTGAACTATGAAGAAAGGAATGAAAACAACAGTCACCGGACTGGAACAGTGAAATGTGGCAGTGAATAGAAGCTTTTGAAATTTGCTGAGGTGAAGAGAAGAAGCTGCCTGATACCATTACCTTAATTATGGTGATGGTCTGAGACATACTGGGCACAGCGATCAAATATTACATTATGTAGGCCGTTTTTGGATAGTATTAGCATCTAACACAGCAGCTGCAATGTTGAGAATCACCTTAATGCTTTATTGTAAAAGTTAAAATATTGCAAGTCATGAAAAATGTTCAACTGATATTCCTATGACCTTCTTGCCACTACCTCTGGTACTTATTTGGAAGCTTCAGCTCACTTTAATAATCCACCTCTTACCCTATTTGTAACCTTCACCTTTTATACACATATCTCATTAGCTTTCTTAACAAGAATGTTAATAAGATCTGTTTTTTCTCCAAAACCCATTCATGCTTGCTATTCTGTCATCTTTTCCTCAAACTTCTCCCATTTGCCTCAGTGACCCAACACGCAGACATCTTGTTCTCTTCCCTCATCTCTCCCTTTTGTTTGTCTCCTTACTTTGCTTTGTGTCTTTCGCTTGACAATACAAAAATGTGGTCTTTAACATCTTCTCAGCACTGACTGTTAATTTCACCTGTCTTTTCTATTCCCTTCTACCCTTCACATCCAGGGGAAAGAGGATGCCCATCTGGCGCTGTATTTTCAGACTCGTCATGAGATGACTTTTCGGCATGTGGCAGGGAGCTGACTGCGTATCACCCACGGCTCAGTCTATTGCATGAGACCATTGACTATTTTGAAATATTTTTCTTTCTTTCTCTCTCTTTTTTAAGTCTTGAACAATTTTACAGTAAAAGGAAGAGTGTCTTACCTGACTGCGTCTTCTGTGCCCATTGTAAAGGCCATTACATTCTCTGGCACCAAACAGCATGTTACATTATCTCCTCCTGTATTATGATTTTCCAGCCAGTGCAGTCAGTCATCAACAATTGTTTCCACTGAAAAACCCAAAGTTCTTGGACACTACGATGAGTGTATGTGAGTAGCTCTTCTATTATTCAAGGGAGGTGATGAAAGGGCAAAAGTTTCCTCCTTTTGTTTATAAATGGGAGCATTCCTGTGTTTTTTGTTACACCTTCTTGTAAGCCAGCACCTCTATTTGTTATGGCCTTATTACAAATCTTTTTGAATCTAAAGAGAACCTAAGCTTGTCTTACTTTGCAGTATGTGTTAATCCACGAGTTATTTATTCAACACCTGTTGACTTGCTAGTCAAGCATTTTTGCTTTCTCTTTTGATACAAATTAAGCAGCACAGGGTGAAGCACGCTGTAGTGTATTAGATAATGGATTCTAAACATACTTTATTAATGATATATTTTCTGTACCTTTGGGGACAAGTTGTACACCCATCTGTGTATCTGCATCTGCAGATTATTCTTCCATTCAAGAATGCTCTATATTTACTCTAGAGATATGCCAGTACAACTCTTTGATATGAAGTTCATGTTGTAGCTGATAACATCAGTCCACCTTAGTTTTCTACTTTTGACACTATTAGAAATCAGTCTGTTGTAGGAACTCACCCTACAAATATCCCATGACCCATTTGAGGTCTCCTGTACCTGCATTAGAGGACACCAAGGCTTTGTCCTCGTAACACATATGTTCATAAACATATTTTGCTTTCCTATTTATTTGCTATTAGAGGTTTTGTGTTGGGTTGTTTTGTAGCAGTTGTCTTGTCTATCTCCAGCTAACTGTGGTATACTCCAGCTTTGCATTTGAGGCAGTGCTTTAAGTAGTGATACCAGTTATTGTTCTCTTACCTGACGGTACTAGTGAAATGTGGGAAGGAAAGAAGAATGGGTTTCTGAGTTAATGTCACCTGAAAAATAGTCTGAAACCATAAAATGCTTTAACATAAGAGAGTAACAGCCATGGCTACATTTTTACTGTAAATGCAATTTGGGGTTAATTTAGTGCTCTAATCTGTTTACAAATCATTTGCAAAGAAATCTGATCAGTAGGACCATATTCATTTTTCTCAAGTATTTTCCAATTGTTCATGCAGACAAATGTCAGCCTTGGAAGAGAGTTACCTTTTCTGTTTACACTTATACACAGTTATTCTTAGTGTGTGAATGATCATATATTGTTTTAGTTTTTGATTTGGTTGTCTTTGAGACAATAAAATAATTGAAGGGCAATGAATAACTAGTGGCAAATACCAGTTTTCATTTCAGGATCTATCTTCCTCTAAATATAATTGTAAATATAGACCAGTTTGTAAACATTATTTACACTTTTCTTTTTTGTTAAGTGTCACTAAAAGATCAATTATTTGTATTTCAAAGAAATCTTTGTGAGTACTCTACAAATCAACAGTAAGTTTCATTCACAGCAATACTTTCTGTGATGTAAATCATTGCAACTAAGTATACATGATGGTAATTTTCTGGTCCAGAGTAGTATTTTAGCATTAGCTTGTATAGTGTACTAAACATGCTGAAAAGAACGTTGCTCATATATTTGCTACTAATACACTTACTTGCAATATAACTTACCACAAAACAAACTCAGTATTTTCATTTCCACGTTCAATTTTTTGAAATTGGTATTGCACTAACATAGACTTTCTTTCGCATTTAATTCAGTTACACATAGTTTTATCTGTTGGTTCTGAGAATCTTAACGTTAAGTGTCTTCATATAAATTACTATTTTAAAGAGGAATCAATTGGAATATATCAATTTGTCTTGGTCAAGGGACATAAGAACTTGCAGCTTCAGAGTGACAGCTGTTGGGGTGACAGGGTATGACAATGAAAGAGGATCTCCCCATACATGTCTCTCTCCTATTCTGACAACAGTAAAGCCGATCTGTTCAATTAAGCCTGTTTGCACATGGCAAAATAGTAGTAAGGCTTCTATGTGCCCTTACTCCTTTCCCATTTATAAGTAGATAGGTGGATAAAAGATAAAGATCAATAACTATCTACCTATCGGTCTCTCTCTAATGTATATGCATCTTTGCTCATTAGGCTTTAAAGACGTGTGTCAATTTTTTTTGAACATGGCTCAGGTACATCATAGGACATTTTAAGTCACGAGCAAACTGAGACACAGGAAGTGGATCTGATGTGCGAATGTAGTGTGTTTCCTGGACCAGGCTCTATGGCTTTCTTTTTGTGCTGCTGACATGGTTTAACCCGTCAGGCAGCCAAACACTATGCAGCTGCTCGCTCACTCCCCCCTCCCCCTTCTGGGGAGAGAATCAGAAGGGTAAGGGTGAGAAAAACTCATGGGTTGAGATAAAGACAGTTTAATAGAACAGAAAACGGAAAATAATAATAATAGTAATGATAGAATATACAAAATGAGTGATGCACAGTGCAATTGCTCACCACCCACACTGACCGATAACCAAGTAGCGATCGTTACTTCCTGGACATGCCTCTTACTTATATACTGAGCATGATGTCATGTGGTATGGAATACTCTGTTGGCCAGCTGGGCCAGCTGTCCCGGCTATGCTCCCTCCCAGCCTCTGAAGAGTCCTTGACTAGCAGAGTACTTAGCAACAACTAAAAACATCAGTGTGTTATCAACATTCTTCTCATACTAAATCCAAAACACGGCACTAGGATGAAATTTAACTCTATCCCAGCCAAAACCAGGACAGCTACTGAGAAGGCTACTTCTATGCTTCTTTATGTTATAGTATGCTGGGTATTGCACTTCTACTTTCATTTTGTTCAAGAGATTGTCTTGCTGTTAAATAACTTCAGTTAAGGATTAAAGGAGAGAGAATAAAAATTTAACTTGTCACAACAGATGGCAAAACTGGGCCTTAGTCCACAGAAGAGTCAGTAGGTGCTCGGCACTTTCACCTGTAGTCATTAGGTAGTTCCGACCTTGGTGCACAGTAGGCTATGTAAATAGCTCTGCCGAAAATCTGGCGTTGTAGGCACATCAGTAACACATGATGCTTCACCACATTCACTTATAATAAAATTCTTCTCCAACAGTTGTCAGTGTAGGAGGGTAAAACTAAATCTGCTAATAACTTGCTGCGTATAGTTCATAGTCTGCAGTGTATACGTCTATAATCTGTAGGTTAATGCTATTTATTTTACACTTCCATTTGTATTTCTTAAGATGCCATCACCACCTCTGTTTTGCTTCAGAAAACAGCAGGAGAGATCCAGGAAGGCAAATCAGTCCTCTGCCCTATACTTAGTTTAATCACTGGCAAGTTGCTTTGATTACCTGCCTCATTTTCTTCTGCTCTAGCTCTCTGGATAACACTGTATTGAGGAGGTGAATCTGAACACAAAAAGGTATTTGTTGACTTTTGAAATGCCTCCAGATCAACAGTCTGTAATGTAACAGCCTTTCTCCTAACATAATTTGCTTTGTAGTAGGGTTTTAAGGTGCAGGATAAAGGACAACATTCTGACTCATCCAGTCATGTTGGGGTGCCATCCTCCTACTTAAGGCAATTTTCATATTTTGTATTGTCCTGGCACTGGACACATTGCTCAGTTTGGAAGAGCTAAAAGTAATCCTGCAAAGATTTTCCCTGTGTTTTCACCATCCTCGTTGCCTTCTGCAATCAGGGAAGTCCACAGGTTTTTCACTCAGGTATGAGTGCACTGTTTCCCACTTTCTCCAGCGTGCCTCACAGTCAGGAGACAACTGTTTATCCACTGTTTGAGGAATGCATGCAGCCTTTCAAAAAACTCCCCTCAGTGCCAGTTGTGTATTTTCCTCATTAGTTTTAAATCCTTGTTTGGCAACGACTGATTCTTTGAACCATTAATCCTACCTAAGCTACACTTGACATCAGAAAACATGACATCCAGTATTAACAAGGATGCTCATGGACTGTCTGCTTTCAATGCTGATAATCTTAAATTTTCCGACAGCACTAAATGTCAACTTCTTCCTCTGATGAAGGGCATTCACTCTGCTATATTTTTATATTTCAGACCACTTTTTCTTAATCATTCTTTTTTGTTTTTTATAAGTCTAGGAAACATTTATCTCAAAGCAGGATTGGCACTAAGACTGTCTATTAGTGGATTTACATAAAAGTTAATGTAAAGGCTCACAAATGTTTACACTTCTTTGTAGTTTTAAATGTATTGTTGATGGAAGAAGGTAATACACAAAACATGTAATGATAAGGAAAACATTTTTTCACCTTACATTAAGTTCTTTGTTTTCACAGTTGGATTCAGATTTTCATATTCCGATTGAAAAAAATATTTTGTTAGTTATTCAGCTAATGTTTATTAACTTAATTTTTTGTCTTTATATTTCTTGATCTTTGACTTAATGTTTGTTTGTAGAGGTTGGGTTTATGATATTGTTTCCATTGAAAAGTGTGATAGAAGTCTGTCTAATGCCAGGAGAAGCAGGACTAGGCCCACTGTATTTTTATTTATACGTTATTCTGAATAATCAGAAGCATGACTTTAGTGTCTGTGAATTTACGTAAACTGTCATCTGCTAAAATCTGTCCATAATCACAAATATCTCATAAATATTAATATTAAATCATTTCTTTAAATCAGTTTTTTAAAACTATCCAACTATTGGAAATAGTTGTAATTATTTCATCTTTCCCTGAAAAAACAGTAAAGCAAATTAAATTACTGCAAGAAACAACTCAAGTGACCACTACTGTTGAAATACTCAGTTAGACTAGAGGAAGTACACAACCTCTTAAAGGCAGGCGGTGTTTACATGAGAGTGAGGTAGAGCTGGACATTTCCTTGTGATTTTATTTTACTGGTTCTGTTTTTCTTCTGTACCTTCAGGGATAATAAGAACTGGGAGCTCTTTACGACCTTTGTGGGAATTGCTGGTTCTCAGCATCAGTTGGAATTTAACCTTTTTGTGGGAATTTTGTTGGCTGCTACTAAAATACCTACTGCTCATAAGGATAAAGTATCCATTCCACGTGTTTTTGCCATTCTCATATTAAGTGCATCGCTTAGGGCATCTCAGAGGCCATGTCATTTAATCTATCTTTTAAATATGCTTTTCTTAGGTGCTAAGCAGTAAGGAGAGTCTCCACATTAGCCTCTTCTAAGTACCCTGTATTTCTGCTTCTGCAAGGGTAATTGAATTTTTTGTTTGGGTTCCTGAAACAAGGCATTTTTATTATTAGCGGAATTTTAATGGAAAACTGTGGGGACTTTATTTTTCCAGTATTGTCAGGGGCAAGCAAGTTGCCTGTGGCTGCATGTGCATTTGCCGAGCTGATACTGAGGCAGGTCTCTGAATAGGTACTGCACATGCAGAGACTTGATTCGTATATGCAAAACAGTATTCCCCATAAACACAAGAGTGCTGTTGGATATCAGATTTTCGGATTCGAAATGGAGGGTCAGGAGCATGTAGTGGAAGCCAGCATTGTCAGCCCCTTGGCTCTGTCTTCACATATTTAACAACTGATTCATTTTCAGATCTGTTAAGTCTCATTGTTTCAAATAATCAAAAGTCATAAGTAGACCTCAATGCGATGTCATTGGGAGAAAAAAGGAAAAACCCCGTTATTTTAATTTTTAAACATATTTTAAATTCAGCAGCACATTAGGGTATACAGAGCACATGCATTTATTTACACTACCTCCAGAAATAAAATCTTTTCATTCTGAAAAACGAAAGTTTATGGTTATGGGGAAGAGCGTGGCGGGGCGCGCCCAGCCCGGCTGCCCGCGGCGGCGGCCGGGGTCGCTGGCCTTGGTGCTGAAACCCAGGCGCGGCAGGCACGGCGTACGTTCTGCAACGCTCCCCCCAACTTCTAAATGATAAATATCGATATACCGTGTAAACAAAAACAGAAAAATAGATACATGAAGCGTTTCACAGTTTTGTTGGTACTTTTGTTGTGTAAATAATTATTTCTTACCTGCAGCTGAGTTTATAATTGAAGTTACACAGTGTGTTAAGGCCATTTTCTCCTTTACAATAAATCCATCTATCTTTACGCAGGAAAAGTTTTTTTTCTAAGATCAAAGAGAAGAGGCACATTAAGGTCACTATGAAGATGCATGCAGAACTGTATGTAAGGTATTTCTTCTTAAGCAGCAAATTATTGGAATTAATGATTTCTGTGTATTTCCTAAGATTAGTTTACTCCCTCAGAATGCCATCTTAGAATAAACAAAACAAACTAGAAATCAAGAATTTTGGACTCTTGTGGAAAGTTATTGGGTTTATGTGTAATTGTGTTTTAGCCAGGTGAACTATTGTATGTGAGAAATTGCTATTGAAACCTGATCCTTAAATTATAAAATTATTTTATGAAAGAAATGATGATTCTTTTGTTAAAAGGCTCTGTTCCTGTGCACAATTTCATAGATTATCACTTAGATTCACACATTATTCTGAAGATTAAAAGACCCGCTCTTTGTTTTTATAAAATTGAAAAAAGTAATAACAGAATACTACTTAGTGTATTTACATGCAAACTGTTTGTTTAATAGAAAATAGTTTTTAATCTTATTTTGTTCCCATTTTCTGATCTCATAGAATATTTCCTTGCCTGAACAGTAACATATAAGAAATTGAGTACAGTATCTTTTAGAGGATTTATGGTAATGCTGCTGAATTTAGCTGAGCATAAACAGCATGGTGAGCCCCTCAGGGTCTCTTCATTTTCCTGACACACTCCACTGCTGCCCCATTAACACTTCGTCTGTTATTGCCATCTACTCAGTTTAATGAGTATCTTTGAATTTGAAGTTCTACAGAAGAAACAATAGCTAAAATAACTGATGCACCTACTGCAGCTTTCAGCAGAGTATCTTATTCCCTTTGTAATTTTTTTTAAAATAAAAAGTACATTTCTATTCTTCAGCAGTGTAGTTACATCATGACATTTTCTTTAATTACAGTAGACACTAATCACAAGCACTGAGTAATGACTACAAATATGATGCTGTATCTGTCTGTGTAGAAGGTAAACACATGCTGAATAGCTGCTAGAGGAGCTTTTCCTTACTTTAAAATTCATCCTATTAATACTGACTCTTTAATGTGAAGAAGGAATAATACTGCTGGAGACTTTGTGCTGTCAAAGCAGAATATTATATTTCTTCTAAGAAATCATAAGACAGAAGGACTAGATGCTGTTTTCCGATACCTGTATGAATCCAACTAAGTGCTGTAAAGGGTCAGTATGTGGCTCATTAGATTGGATTCCTGAAACTGGATTTCTCACATTCCTCTGAATACACGCATAAACCATCTTAAATTATTAAACAATAAGCTGTATTATCAGACAAGGACTCAACCCGAATTAAAGCCTGAATAATGCTGCACTGGGACGCATCATAGGATTTAAGAATAATTCTAATTTTGCATTGAGTAATAACTGATCAGCAAAAGCAAAAGATCGCTCTAAATCACCTTAGATATCTAACAGATATGGAAAATCTTTGCCAAATAAAAAGTCTGAATAATTGAATAAATTTCTATTCTAGAAGACCGAGGAAATCAGTTGGATATTGGAACATGTTTTTGTATTAAATACATTTATTGAAAGCCTATTTTTAAAAGCTAAAATAACATGTGAGTGATTTTCTCTGTTCCTGGTAAGCTTGCTGTTCGTTAGTCAAGTGGGTTTTTTTAATTTTTTTTTTTTTTTTCTTTTAGAAAATGAATCTGGAAGAAAATTGGTGAATCCAATCCAGTGGACCTACAAGCACTCTGACAGGCTCAGAGAGCAGAGTCTGGACCAAAGAGCAATTACCCCACCAAACGATTTCAGGTACAATTGACCTAAATATAGCACTCTCTTGAGATTATTGACAAGAGTTCATTTCCTCTAGTGCTTTTCCCATTTGCTACTCCTGGTAACCACTGTGATCTTATCTGCCTGGTGCTGCATGACTTCTGGGATGCAGCTAAGAGTTCTGTTGTGCATTATCTTTAAATAGACAATTCATGCTAAAAGAGTAATTTGCAGTTAAATTAGATGATGCATATATTATTCTTGCTGCTGAAGTTACACGGAGCAGGAATGAGTGCCTGAATCCTCTTGGACCTGGATGCACTGGAATTCTTTTTACTGTGAAATCAGAAAGGTAGTACTAGTTAATTGTAAATAAATAGGAAATTTTATTTCATTAAACTGTAACAGTAGAGTCAGCTGTGCAGGACGGATAGGTTGGAAAACTTGCTATTTTTTTCTTTGTGTATGTATTTAACCATGAAGTATGGCTTCCCCTAGTGTCATCCTACCTCCAGGCAATCATTGTAGTTATCATATGCTGGCACAAAAAACAAATGAGTGTATAAACTGAGTGTGTAAGTGTACAAAATGTGGATGAACTGAATTCAGAGGCTGGTAATGATAAAACCCATTTCAGTTTTGAAGAATGCATTTTTCTTAAGCATTGCTTGCAAACTTGTGCAAAATGCTGGATATATTTGCATTCCATGTATGTGGAATATAAAGAATATAGATGGTGTTCCCTTGGTGTTCATCACAGAGATTTTTTTTGCATTCTATTTCTTTTACTGAATTCTTACTTGGAAAACCTATGCATTGCCCAGAAATTCAAAAGGCTAGTATCAGACTCCATGCTGAGCAACTGTTGGGGAGCCATTTTTTACAGACCTTTATTAACTAATATAGCAGGACACAATTGTGCTGTTATTTTCCTGCATATCCCCTATGTTTTCCCAAAAGAACATCAGAATACTTATTTTATTAGGGGAATAGGTCCCACTCCTCAAAGGAAACTCAGAAAAAAAGTCAGTTGAAAGCCGAATAATTTATAAGATAGAGACACATATACAATATATTGGTCTACTGAGTTGGTTCCTTTGACGATGATGGACAGCAGTTATAAATGTAGTTAGACTCAGGAATTTTACACTAAAATAAGGCAAAGCATGAATCAGTTAATTACATTACATAGTAATTAAGTTATTGTAGGGAAAATTTAGGTTAAATACAGGATAAAACTTACCTCTGATTTATTTTTTGCCAATCTAATGAGTTGATGAGACACAGCATATCACAGTGGAAAGCAATAGTAATTTGAAATGCAAGTATAAGAATAAGAAAGCAATAAAATAATCTGTGAAGGTGGGATGAGAATATGCAAAGCATGATTAAATGGATTCTCAGCTGGAGAGGTTGAGATTCCATAGAGGTCATAGAGCCTCTTGTGCTATGCTTTAGGATCCTGAGAAATCTGTGTGGTCCTTTCTGGTGGGCTGCTAAATAAAATAATTTTAAAGTTTGAGAAGTGAGGGAATGTACATGAGAAAATTAAATGGATTCACAGGGGGATCTTTCTGTTGTAGAGTCTTCCACAGAACAAGACAATTAAGGAACCACGGGCCTAGGGGGGGAAAGAATAAAATCAATCCTGCCCCAACACAAAGAGAGAGAGATAACTTATAAACAGTTATCAACAGCCCCAGAGTCTGAATTGAAATATTTACCTTCTTTACATTTGATATTTTACAAATAGACTTCTCATAGTCTTACTGACTCTTGCAGTTCTGCAAGGGCATAACCTTGCAGACTAAACCCTGCTGGTGTGATTTTTTATATTTTCTTTTTGCCTGCATAAAATATATCTAAAACTTGATCTTGTATCTGCAGAGGAAGATCGGATACACACATTTTGTTAATTATTATTGTTACATTCCAGATACCTAACATGGCTGACATACAAACAGTTGTACATACTATAGATGAGTAAATCAGTTTGAAACTTAGGAACTAACCCCTGAAAACTTCATGTAAGCTCCCTTCTTTGTGTGAATGGTCTTTGTGAGGATTGCTCACTTCAGCTGATGACAGATAGAAACATCATTCTAGGCTTTATATTAAGCTCCATCTTGTAATATATTATGGACTCAATGAAAGGTACAGCATTTTAAGCATTTTTTAATATAGTAATTTGACATCTTCAAGGGATGCTCTGGTCCCTTACATGATGCAGACCCGTAGAGGACAATATCATAGATTAGGGATTTTAAGGCACTTTATCCCTGCTGCTTTATTCAGTTTGCCTGGCCACGATGGTGAAAAGACATAGTAAAGCAACCCTAATTAGGCAGTGTAGGAATCCCTGGTATGCAACATTCTTCTTAGCCAGCTTTATCTTCTTCCTGCTTGTTCTACAGTGCCTCAGGGAATGAGAAAAGTCTGGTCCATTAATTAGAGAATTAGCTTAGAGTTGGGAAAGATGAGTTCAGGTTTTGTCTGTACCACAAACTTCCTGCAAGACACTTAGCTAAGTATTGAGCAAAATCCAGCAAGACCTGAGGATTGGGGATTGTGACTGTATTTTCTCTGCTTTTGAAGCAGAATCAGGCGTCCTACCATGTTTCTGGTATCTTAGTTACCCCATTTAAATAATTGAGTAGTCAGAAAACTTAACTTCCCTCATGAGCTGAAATGAATTCTCTATACTTCTGTATCATACTGTTCTTATGTAAGGATATTGATGGAATGGCAGGGATGCAGAAAGCAAAATAATGCCTTATGTTAGTTCAGCCAGAGTATTACAAATACACTGTCATGATGACAAGTTCATGTTAGCTCTTGGCAGTGTAAGTCTTCCTAATATGAGCTTCTAAAAAAGCAAAGTTCATCAATCAAAATGTCACATGTTGCTAAATTTACAATTTATAAATTACCACTGTAAATTTAAGTAGTAGAAATCATCACATAAAATTGTGCTTCTTTTTCTTTGTCTCTCTCCAGACTTCAGTGGTTTCAAAAATGAGGCAGTAGGCCCTTTAAATTGCAGTTTCTAGGTAGCATCTCTGCTCCTGTGAACAAACAGCGTTGTTTATATTGCATGGGCCAGCCAACTGTGATTGATCATAGGCTGCTGATGATGTTAGCACGCTAAAGAGAACAGTTATGTTAAAGCTAAAAACGCCAGGGCAGGGTCATATCACCAATAAGAATTAGAAGAAAAAAAGATTCGTGTGTTTTATTGGATATATAGCTGAGCCTGCCAGAATAACTAATCCCTAAATCATCCTGAAAATTGTTTGGGGTATAAAATCAAATTAAACCCACTATCAAAGGGCATGGTCTCTCTTCACTGCACTAGCAGCTACATGTATAAATCACAATCCCATATCAAGGGGAATACACAACATAAGTAAAAATGTTTTTTAAGAGAAATCTGATGATGATAGAGCTGATAATTTTTGTAGCAAACACTTAGGAAGTGTTGCAGTAATTGGATTAGGAGAGGTAAATAATTTTGCTAGATCATTACAGCTTCTTAAGGCTGAATCCCTTCTTTTCTACTACTCTAGCATTTTATGAATAAGGGTTATCACGTAGCTTTATTTCGACCAGTTTCCAGTTTTTAGCTTTGTAATGTGATCTTAAATGATTCTTCTGTCTTTATGAATATTGGGTTGTAAATTTTGGCGAGCAAAAAAAAATCTTAGCACACATGCACATTTTGCTTTTTTCCACTTCGGATGAATAACTACGTATTGCTTAGCTGCTATTTCTAACTGAAGTATTTCTTCTGAAGCCAAGGAAGACACAGAAGACTAATTTGAAAGCCAAGCAGAGTTAAGAGAAAGACTTCATTGATCAAATAGGATTTGGATCAGGGTTGAGTTAGGTCAGAACTATGCTTTTTATGCAGTAGAAATAAAGCTTTTATTAACAAGCCTACATATAAAAAAAGACTTTCACACACTGAGACAAAAGAGGTACAGAAGCACATTTCTACAGCAATACATTTGTCTTCAGTGCACTGAAGAATGCCAAGGAAAGGAATATGCTTGATAAAAACCATGAAGAATCTTATCCAGTAAGTAACTAAAGTCAACAGAAGGTACACGTTTTCTAGTCAATCAAAGCTATAATGAGAAACTGTTTTAAAAAAGGTTTTTTAAAAGCATGGCAGGAGGACAAAGCATGTGCAGATTCTTACAAGCTTAGCAGTCCTTTCTGTACACAAATACAAATACAGTTTAGGACTCTGTAGTATGTCCTTATTAATGTTATTGCAAACAAAATTTAAAGAAAGAAGGGTATCCTAAAAGTTTTCTCTCTTCTTCCAAACACGTTTTTGGGAAGGTGCAGAGGGAGTAGACACTACCGTTTCACGGTCACCTTGCACATTTCGAGAGGGAGCTGCTCCACTGTGGTTTGGGACATAGCAGGGCATTGCCGCTCAGCAGCTCTCCGTAGTATTGTCCCCAGATGACCTTGTGGATGGATTTCTGTTTCAAAATCATACAGAAGTTAAATATTGCTGAAAATAGCATTCACTCTTGTTGTGCTCCCTTTCATGGCTTCTGGGGTGAAATTTATCTGTCCTAATGTAGATGTCTTCTATATCTAAATTGCCTTTGGCTAGGCTGCCTTTATAGTCAATGGAGAGAAATAGACACTTTTAGGGCATGATTCATCTCTTCGGAAGGTAGACATCTAAATAGGTCAGATGAATCAGACTGTAGAGCAACATATTCCTTACTAGTGAGAATAAAGGAAACCTAGGGATCAGCTTAGATGTTGATGCCTATATTGCAGATACCTACAGTTAAGTGAAATGAACTCTATGTCTATAGGAACTAAGTCAGAGCTCAAAGTCAGAGGAAAATATCTTACTCTTCAGGAAGCATCTTTTGCTTCAGAGCTCCTGGTTTCACTGCATGCACTGGGGTGCCTGTTCATAGTCATAGTCATGAGGTGATAAATCTAAAAAAAAATTACACCCCCGCCTTCTCCTACTTAATATTTTAAGATGTGAAAACTGAATAGACTTTATTGTGTGAATAGGTAATTTGTATATGTCTATCATCAGTTATTCCATCGGTTCCACAGTGGCATAATTTTTTTACTAGTCTCTGCTAATAATCTGTATGTACAGAATCTTACCATGGTTTTGATTGGTCCTTGTAAACTATTTCAGAACCAGATACTTTTTTCTCAGTCTGAAATCTCTGCAAGTAGGCAGAGAAGTGAAGATATGCAATTAATTTAGGCTAGTAGACTAATTTAAATTGTTTCCCCATCATAATCATTACTGTTATTGCCAGAGATTCACTAAACTCCCCAGTAGATGAGGTGGTTAGTGCAATATACCTGAAAGTCCCCACGATGAATATTTTCAAGTGCTAACAAATGAGTTTTGCAGAAAGGATCTCTGCTTTATTTTGGTTGTGTTTGCTCTAAGTATCAACCATAAGCAATAAAATGGAACATACAGGAATGAACAACATTATTTATTATATATTTAAAATACAAAATCAACAATTAAAGACCTGTAAAACGCTTGAACACCAATGCAGCTTCTTCATACGCCACTCTTCTCCCATTGCGTGCAAAACTCCAGATCCCAGCAAACCTGCAAGACTTTTGTCAGATGCATACCCAGGAGTAGCACAAGGATGACAGCCTGGTGTAAGCAGATTGCTAGTGAGGCTAGCAGGTGCCAAAACATGCTGTTTCATGACCCAGTGTAAAGATGCCAAAAATAATCTCAAAAGTACTTCAGTAAATAAATGCAAAAAACCCTCAGGCTTCAGAAATACAGTCTGTAGAACTGTCTGAGATTAAGCAAGAAACTTAAAGTTAGAAGACCAGTGTTCTAATTTCTGCTCTGCAACAGATTAACTGTGTTCAGGTAGTGATGCCTTTTGGCCAAAATCTGTATTTTGCCACTTAAATAGATGGCATGTTTTTCAAAAGCAACTGGGAGCAGAACTACGATGGATTCCACAGATGAAAACATGAAATTAAGTTGAATCATATGCAAATGTTGACTATCTCTACCTCATTTTTCCTGTCTTTCAGAGTTATAGTATTTAGCTGTCTTCGTTTACAGTAGTTTCAAATGTGTAGACAGCAATAAAAATTACTTTGTAAGTGCAAGTGTTGTAAAATCAGTTTATCTTACTATGAAAGGTAAAAGTAGATTCATGGCTATAGAACATGTTTGTTTGATCAGCCTGAAAATAGTTTGCTATAGGTAAAGTAAGATCCAAATGGCTGTATTAAGCAATTGCATTTAACTTTAAAGACAGCAATACCAGGACTGTTCTAAGTGAACCTGAACTTGCAAGATGCATGTGAAATTGTCAGAATCATCGAAATAGCCAGTACTGTGTGTTTAGTATGTAAAATAAGATCAATGCAATAAAATGTACGGCTGAAATTGAAATACAGAGGCAGGGGTGAAAAGGAGTTAAAAAAGTAGGTGTGAAATTTTGTTTGCATTTTAAATATTGTATTTAAATTTGAAATCTTGCCACTGTAGCCCTTTGCAAATCTGCTGCTGAAAGTATATTGTGTAAGATATCTAAAAGTTGCTAAGAAATAAGGGATAGTAATTATGACAGAGAAATGATGATTGCTATAGTTTGTAGACACCCAAAGAAATGCCCATGTGATAAAATTTTTAAGGTGAAAAAGTATTTCCATGGTAACAAGCACTTTATCTTGAAATTTGATTATGAATGCAAAGCCAAGGAATCCAAAGTTTAAGAGGTAGCGTATAGTGAATGATGCAGGAGAGACAGGCACTTAACTTTCCGAAGTTTATGAATATGTGTTTACAGTGCATGTTCTGAAGTACCCACTGAGCTGGCTCTGTGCAAAATGACAGGGTTCTTTATATAAGAGATTAGAAAAGCAAAATCTTGTATGTAGTCTGTCTCCATCAGCAAGTCACATAATTCCTTTGAGCCATGGTAAGCCAGGCAGTGCACACTGAAAAAAAAAAGAAAGCATCTTTTAAAACTGAGATTTTATCTTAAATATGGAGCCATGTATTACAAATGTGATGGGTCATATCTTTGAGTGCAAATGAAACCAAGGAATGAACTCATAGAACAAGATACGATCTCTGATTCAATATGCTGATATAAGAGACATAGTTGTTCTTAAATTACAGAATATTTCAAATGGAAGCCACTTAATTAATCAGATATACAGATATATCTATCCATATGTACACAAGGAGCCTGTAGTTTTCACAAACAAAAATTCTCATCCATATGAAAAAGAGGAGGTGAAGGTTTGATTTGGCTTAGTTTTGTATGTATTTGAACAGGGCTGATAAAAATATGTATGTTTTGGCTCCACATCTCTTAGGGTCCTACTGGCTGTTTGTGTCAGCATCTTTTTCCCAGTGGTCTGTGTAACAAAACCTAAAAGTGATGGCTTGGTTTCAAAGTGGTGTTTTCTTCAACGTTAAGATGCCAAAATACAGGTGTCTACATGCAGGTGTCTTGTTCCCTTCTTAGTCAGTGGAGTTGGGACAGTAAGTGACTGGTCTGCTGAATCTCTTTTTATGCTGCACTGACTTTACTAACTGGATATCCACTGACTACATTGGAAGTTTTGACAGTGCTAGCATGTACATGTCTAATTTTAATCTTCAGCTTTCTTCTTGTAATATCACCCTTTTGCAATCCCTGAATTGTCTGGAGTGGTGTAAGCTTTATATACATCGAAGTAATGCAACCAATCTATCCTGTCCTATACAATTTTTTTCTATTTTATTAATAGTTTCTTCTGTTAGAGAGGACTTCTACTAGATTCTATAGAATACTGAACTTCAAAAATAGTTGAATTAAAGTTCAGATTTTAGAAGGTGTTAGGCAAAGGTGGACGTCTAAGGGTATGCACAGAAATTGCCATTGAAATCATGTGTCCAACCTGTCTGAAAATCGAAATGGGTTAAGTAAATAATTTGTTGAAGTATTTTACGAAGTCTGTTAAATATGAGCTTGCATTTCTGGGCATTTCCTTTTACCTCTATGAATATTTGTAAGTATCTGTTGTTGTTTAACCCAGCAGGCAGCCAAACGCAACACAGCCGCTCACTCACTCCTTCCCGCCCCAGTGGGATGGGGGAGAGAATTGGAAAAAAAAAAAATCGTGGATTGAAATAAAGACAGTTTAATAGAACAGAAAAGAAAGGGAAAATAATAATAATAATAATGATGATAGAATATACAAAATGAGTGATGCACAATGCAATTGCTCACCACCTGCCGACCGATGCCCAGCCAGTCCCCGAGCAGCGATCGCTGCTTCCTGGACCAAGCCTCCTAGTTTATGTGCTGAGCATGACGTCATATGGTATGGAATACCCCGTTGGCCAGTTGGGTCAGCTGTCCTGGATATGCTCCCTCCCAGCTTCTTGTGCACCTGGCAGAGCATGGGAAGCTGGTAAGTCCTTGACTAGTGTAAACACTACTTAGCAACAACTAAAACATCAGTGTGTTATCAACATTATTCTCATACTAAATCCAAAACACAGCAGTATGCCAGCTATTAGGAAGAAAATTAACTCTATCCCAGCTGAAACCAGGACAATATCCTAATATTTAAATCCATTTTAGTAAGTTCAAAGAAGCTGTACTTTCTTAAAGAGTAGTTGATGAGTAGCAAAAAGTCAGTGGTTAGTTCTTACGGAAAAACCCTTCAGGTCAGACAGAGTCTACATGATTTTCTTAAATTCTTTCATAGAGATTAATTGACTGATTCTTTTCAGGGAATATTACCACATAAAACTTATGCTTAATGTAAACAAGAAAGTTGTATAATAAGGGAATGGCCACCGGAAAGGGTCTGCATTTACTTTCAAACAACAAGAACAACAAAATACTGGCTTGTTTAATGGGACAGTGGTTTTTTTCCTTTTCTTATTTACAGTCTTACAAAGCTGCAGACAGTGTTTAAATTGTGAGCCCAATAACAAGCACAATAATGAAGACCCAGTGGAGTAGCCTTCAGTGACAAGGCTTAGAGAATTTGTAGAAAGGGACAAACGTCTCACTTAGGATGGTTTCCTGTGACCCCATCAGGGGAACTCTCTTACTCTGTGATGATGGGTATTCACTGAAGCTGACCCTTCTTCACCTCCTTTTTATATGTTTATTAGCAGTCTGACTTTCCAGGGTCCTGAGAAACACCTTGAAGTTAATGGAAGCTGAATGTACTCCTTATTTATGAGAATCAGTCATAAATTTCTTGTTGAACTCATGTAGTTTAATTAATTCAAGTGACAATGGTAGGCAGCAGGAACTACTGTGCTCTAGTATATTACATAGAGGATGGTCTCTATACTTCAACCTGCCTCTTTTGCTGTTTATGATGCTAAAGGAAAATTTTGGCTAAAATCTAGATCCAAACTTTTTGTAGAAAATATGAATAATTAGTAATGAAATAATCATTCCTATATTCCAGTTGTTATAACTCATTCCAATATTGCATTTCCAATAGTCAAAAGTAAATTCTGTTTTGAGCTGGAATAAAATACAGATGGTTGATATATGTCTTTTAGTCAGATCTCAGCAGGATCGTCAGTTATTTCATATTATATGTTGAGAATCTACCTTAAATAGTCCAAACACTCAAAAGCTAATACATGCCAGAATTAACTTTGTTAGGGTAATTAATTTAATCTCCCCATGCATATGCATTATGAAGACTTCTTAATTACATGATCACATATTATTTTTCTTACAAGACCTTTTCCTCATTTGCAGAATACTTGTTAGTCACTTAATGAGCAGCTGTTCAATATTTTGTTTTCTTGACATTGTTCAGTGTGTGGCCCCATACCTTGTTTACTACAGAGTATTTCAGCCCTGCTCTGAAGACAGAATTATTAATTATTATTAATTATTATTAATTTCCTTTTGAATTTTCCTAGGGATCATCACTATAGCGTCTAAGTGATGAACAAACATTAAATTAGCTTTACTGCAGGCCTCTAAGATCACAACGTGATTTCCGTTTTGTGGCTGGGGAACTGTGGCCCAGATAAACTGTGTTCAAAAGGTGCCACTAATCTACAAGACCAGCCTGAGGTGCTTAGGTCCAGAAGCCGCGACTCCTTACTGTTATATAGAACTTTTCCAACTCAGGTCTTCCTGTGTCCAGCTGTGTCTCTGAGCATTCATAACTTCTGCAAACTCAAATGCCTTATCTCAGTGAGTCACATAGAAAATGAAGAATATGCTTTTAGTGACCACCTGTAAAAAACCTGGTTTGAATTACTACAATGGAAACTATATGGCAAGAAAAGATAGAATCCTACTTTCTAGGCCAACATCCAATTACCTTAACCATTCTTTCTCATCTTCCAATGCTGTCCCATTTTTTAGTGCATTCCTTCAAAATTCTTCACCAGATGAACCTTCTTCACTGCACAGTTCTGATTCATCCTTAGAGCAAGGCCATCTTGCACACTGTATGAGGCAGGTGTATTCTGGGAAAAATGGTAGGAGAGTCATGTCATTAGTCTCCATCATCATGCCCATTCACAAAACAGGGAAAAATGAGGTTATATAGGCACCACTTCTGACATATTTGTCCTTGATTTGGTCATGTTAAAAAAGTTATTTTGGAAAATGTGTCTGTGTGATCAAGAGAGAGACAGAGAGAGAGACAGAGGGAAAGATAAAAGAGTACACACTTACCATTTAAAATATAAACCCATAAGAATATCTCAACCTCTATCTGAATTACGAGATGCCTGGAACCTTAAAATCCCCCACACCATGTGGTACCATTGTTCTATTAAAGGGGATGCATGGAATAATATTCTGTAAAAACTACTGCTGGAGAAATAAGATACAAGATACTTTTTTCATTACCATCAGACTCCACAGATATTTACTGACAGCACAGGAATCGTGAGAAACTCAGATTTGGTTCCCAGAAGTCCTGAAAGGGTTTTTTAGTCATTATTGATTCTCTGCTCAATTCTCAGTGACCTTTTCTACCCCTTTTCTCTCCATCTGTTATAACTCTGAATATAACCCAATCCTATGTTCTTAGCAGAACAGTTCTAGTTCTCACTGCCCCACTGGCTTCTTGTCCCGTGCTGTTCTTTTTTTTACCCCGAGCATAGTTCAAGTACTTGTTCTTTACCTCCTTGTCTTCAGTGCCTTTCTACAGTCAGTGTCTGTAGGTCTTCATCCCTCATTCCTCCAGGGCTGGATTCCCAGGCATTTGTACGTCCTTTTCATTCCCACTGGCTCTCCAGCCAGAAACTCCATCATCAAGCTGTTTTTTCAGTTTCTGTGCCTCCAACCATCCATCGCTTGTCTCTTTGCACGCGTGTTCCAAATACTACTGTTAGATGTTGGCTCTTCCTCTGTCTTTCCTCTCTGCTGCTTCATTTTCCTTTGGACAGTAGGGAACTGATCAGAACTCTCTTCATGTAAATATCATTGTAAATTTGAGAGCAGAGCTTCTGTCTAGGACAACGTTGCATGAGTTTCATTTTCTTTGCTCAAAATTTGGACTTAAATCTAAATATAGGAAACAGAAGTGATGCACCCATGACTGGTACTCAAGACTTGACCTATGCCAGGCAAAATTTTCTAGTCCTGCTAGATACTTACCATGTCTGCTTCTACTTAGGCATTTCTGCTTTTTCTCTCCATTACTGATCACACTTTATCTGATCATCATCTTGAATCCAGACAGATTCTAGTAGATGAAACCACACTTCTGGGATGTTGCATGGATGCAACCCCAGAATTCAGCACTGAAATGAGACCTACTCGTTATTTGAGTTAGAGATCCACCTCTCGACATTCCAGTAACAGCTGGGCAGGTTAATCTCTTCATCACTTAACAGTCTGTTAATGTAATGTAATAACTTGGACAGAGCCTATGCAGAAAAATGCTGCAATACCAATCTATGGAAATCGTACAGTGCCAGATACTGTTCAGTTTACTTATTGCACGTTCGTATAAGATTTGAATCCAGAAAGGATCACTGGTTTATCTGGTATCATGTCTTGCTTAACACAGGCTGGATAATTTTATCTGCATACTCTTGTATTGTTCTATAGCTGAAGATGGTCTAATCATTATTTGAGCTTGAATTTAAAATATCAGAAGGTGGTGGATTTACTTCTGTCCTCCATAAATTGTAAAGCTTTGCATCACTTCTGAAACATTTCTAGAAATTGTAGCCAGCTCCAAGAGGGACTGAGCTAACATCTTCTTGTGAAAGTGGTGTTCCATGTGAAAGGAAAGCAGGTAGCACTGGGAAATACTCACTTTGCATTGATTAATTATTGTATTTAATTTCCATGCTTTCAAAATGCACAATTTCTTGGAAGCCTCACTATACTGCTTTCTTCTTCCACTGGTTCTGTCTCTTTCACTCCATTGTACTTTGCTTTGTCATCTTGGTGACTCATTCTTTTCTTTGCAAGGAACTTGGAAGAGCACATGATCAATACAAGATTTGGGAAAAAGATGCCAGGACAGCCTAAGCTTTATAATGGAGTCTGTGGGGAATATTTTAAATGAGGGCAAGGATATTGGATTTGGAGCAAGACAATAATGATGTTTAGATTTATTAGGATAAATATGAGAGATTTGTGCTCAGTTTCCTGCCTTGCTCACATCTTCTGGCTGTTCTTGTCTTTCTGTGACACAGTTCCTTTTCAATAAAATGGGAATAACACTGTCTCATAGATATTAAAATAGTTACTTCACAGATACCATAGAAAGAAGAAAAACATTGATTACACTCGACTAGTGTAGTATTACAGCTTGTATGAGTACTGTCATTGATGGTATGTCTCATGTGAGTACTATCATTGATGGATTGGGAAGTTTTAAAGCTAAGACAACTGAATTTTTCTAAACCTTCCTTTGTTTGCACAGTTCTGACCATTGTTTTACTATCCCCCCCTTCCCCTCAAGTGATACTCATGCTTTCATGGTTTGTATTACCTTTGAGCTTCTCACAGCTACTCGCTACTCCTCATATTTCACCACTGCTCCTGTTCCTCCAGAATTCCCTCTATCTTGCCCTTTTACTTTAAATCTGGTTTCCCGCAGGCCATTACTCTGTGCACAGCAGCTTCCTTCTCCTTTGACCTATATGCCCCAAGTCAGTGTAGAGGGACATTCAGGCTGCATGAAGGTGGTGAGGCGTTGAGAGCGCATATACCAGTGAGAAGATGAATGGAAATAACAGTCAAATATTGTACAAATAAATAACTACGCTATGGGTAAAAAGGTATATACATCTGTTTTCACAGCAGGAATTTCTGAGTTGTGTGACGTAGCTCTTTGATCTGAATGACATGTTCTTAACTTAGGAGGAATTATTTCTGGAGTTAATAACAGCCTAGTTGTAAGAGAGAGGAACTGAGCTGTGTACTGACCGTGCCTGTACTCATTATGTTTATGCTGTCCTGTTTGTCTTCGTAGTTGGGGTAGCCCAAGGCAGATGTGAGCTCTGTCGATACTACTGTGTCCTCACTGTTTTGTCACTCAGGTGTGTGTGTTTAGGGACATATTCCATAGTTGTCTATGCTGAGATGTTGTAAAATTATTTCCAAATTAGTTCTATTATGGGAAGACCCATCTGTCTTCTGGGGACAAATTGTTCAAACAGCAGAATTCAACCACTGTGGAAGTGAGTTGAGTCTTTTTTCTTGCTGCAAGATCTGTATAAAGGCATGGCCAGATTCTAGCTCGCACAACAGATAACGGTGTAAGTTTATCTGCTGTCAAAGTTCACAGATTTTCCTATGAAGGGTTAAGACTAGAAGTGTATAAAGCCTAGATCAATTACAGCTTCGACAGCCACCTCCACCTTGCTCAGCTTTGAGCACATAGTGCAGTTCCCAGTTCACACTGGTCTTGAATATTGACTAACATGGCATGATGAATAGCTCAGAGCATTTTGTAGCGGTAGCTCAGAACAATTTTGTAGAGCTAAGGACCTATCCATGCTAGGTCACATTGGACAACAAAGAAAAACAGCATTGATCCCTTCCTTCTCCAGGAAGTAGGAATTTTGTAGATCCCAGCTGGTATGAGCTGGTGGTCAAGAAAATGGGCTCTCAGAAAAATAACAACCAAGACTGAACTGTTTTCTCTAAACAAAGTAGACACAGGCATGCAAAATCAGTCTACTTCATATACAGTTCAGGAAAATGGGACATAGTCTCATGCCTATTTTTCTTGCCAAATTATGTCTTAAAATGTAGATGTGAACCAGGAATTATGATCACTGCAGAAATGTAACGAATTTTCATGGAGCTAGTAAATGCTGTCCTCCCACTAGGTTTGTACAAACCTGTGTATTAAATGCAGAGGCAAAAAAAGACCTTTTGTGGCTGCTGGATTTCACACACGGCACAATGATGACATTGTCTGATTCATTGAAATAGAGTCTAATTACTAGAGAAAGAGATTTTATTGCATTCAAATAGAAATATTCCTTTACAGAATCTTTATTGTCCTGACAAACATGTTCTAGTTCATACTTTTAAATTTTTAATAAAAAACATACCAAATTTTCTGCTCATTTGGTCTGAGTCTGGAAAGCGAAGTTTCTAAATTAAGAATGATGGGCCTGATTCTACAACCTTATTTATGTGAGTTGTCCCACAGTGACTACTCTATTTATCAATGCCAAGGATATCTAAGATCAGAAAGCTCTTTCCTTTCATTTCCTGAAAACTAAAAGACAGAAATCTATTTCCAATTCTCCGTGAAGCTTTAGGATGCTTGGGGCTTTGTCCATCGTAACTGAGTTTACACTCCCTAATGATGTGTAACATTCTTATCCATTTTGTTTCTGTTTGAGTGATGCATAATGAGTATTTGAGCACAAACCAAACTAAAATTGGGGAAAGTAAAATGAAATACACATTGATACAAATGGCATATTATCTTCAGTCAGAAGGCCTGTGTTCTACTGAAAGTATTTTTCGTGCAACACCTGCCTTTCTCCTTTCCTTTAACAGGCTGCCCAGGGAAGTGGTTGAGTCACCATCCTTGGAGGTATTTAAAAGACGTGTAGATGTGGCGCTTAGGGACATGTTTAGCGGTGGACTTGGCAGTGTTAGGTTTACAGTTGGACTCAGTGATCTTAAAGGTCTTTTCCAACCTAAATGATTCTATGATTCTATGTACTTAGGTAAACCTTTGCAAAGCAAATAGCATGATTTGGTGAGAAGGGGTTCCTTGTACAACTGGAGTCATGCACTGATTCTTGAGTTGTTAAAGGCGGAAGATGTTAACATCAGAAAATCAGCCTTTTGTTACCTAAATAAGCAGCTTTGATTGTGTTTTTGATACAGAATGTGTAAGAGAGCATTTTACTACTCCTGTGCATGCCATTTGTTTAAGATCATGTGCCACTAAGTTTTCGTTGTATTATTATTACTCAGAGACTTTTTTATTTTACAAGATACCTCTGAGGAATATACATTTTTGAATGTTCAGCAGTAAAACTTGCTGACACTCTACCTGTAGCTGCCAAACATTATAAATGGTGCTTTTATTTTGATTTTTTTAAGTGTTTCAAAAGAACTTGACTTTTCAGTTCACAAAAAGAGCAGATTATATTCCAACCAGATATCCATTGGAATGCACAAAGTCACTTCCAATCACCATTTTTCCTGCATTTACCTGGTGTTAGTAGTTGGTAGGGAATGTACTCATTTTTGTATGACCAAGTAACAATAGTCCTATGACAGTTGCGAGCAACTGGAAAAGCAACCCCTAAACTGCTCTTAACTGTATGAATGCTGCTGCAGAAAAGATCCTACACTGAAGATGTGATCCTTACTCTCTTCTTCTGCATAATCAGGAATCTGGGTCTCTGTTTTATACTTTTAGCCATTTGACATTGAAACTTCAGAACATGTATTTTGGTTGGGAGCACAGATATGTAAGGTATAATTTACCATCCTTTAGAAATCCAGGTCTTCTCCTGCATCTGTTCTCTCCTTGGAAGAAGAATAATGTTAACTAACCCGGAAATCTAACATTCTGTTATAGCACACTCCTGGCACCGCTGCCACAGTTCCTTTCTTGTAATCTTCCAAAATCCTGATAGAGTCTAGGATTTTTGATGTACATCAAAATCTGATGTCAAATATTAAGTGAATCTAATCTTGATGAAAGATTTGCCTAGATCCCATATTGTTAGCCTATTTACTCTCTTCCTGAGAGGCAAAAGACTCTGCAATTTTGGTGTGGTCATTAACATAAGAATGTTTCATGTTCATTAAAAAAAATTCTATTATACTTTAAAGAGTAGAGACTTCCAGAAATATATTGCTTACAACTATGGTAAAAGGATTCCAACCTATTTATACTTCTCTCACTAATTATTAACCATTAAAGCATGAATAGGGTGAATTTTGATATGAAATATAACTATTAAATTGTTATTTATGTTTAGTTTTCCCTTCAGTTTCCTTTAGTTTTCAGTTTGGATCCACTTATCTTGATATCTTGAGGTCAGATTTCAAAGGTGATTCACATTCTTTAAGGCATGTACAGTACTGGCTGGGATTTTACAAAGGGCCCGGACTGCTAAGGTGCTTACATAGGAAATCTCATCTCCATTGCTGAGACTTAGATATAAGCACTCTTGGAAATACCACTAGATACTTACTGCACTTTTAGATGTGAAAGTACCTTTGAAAATCTGTTCCTAAGGGCCCATGTTGTATACCAAGCTATATTAAAATCCTGATGATTTCTTCATGCACACCCAAACTGATAAACTGTGAAATCTCTTCAGCTTATCTCCCCCTCCTCTGTCCTTTTTACACAGAAACACACAGTATTTCAGGTTGGAACAGATCTCTGAAGGTCATCTAGTTCACCCTCTTCCTCAAAGCAGAGCCAGCCTCAAAGGTGGATCAGTTTGCTTGGAGCCTCGTGCTGCTTTAAATGTCTCCAAGGACGGAGGCTCCAGATTCTGCAAAATTCCATCTTTCTATGATGTACCCTGTTCTACCCTCATTGTGATTTTTTTTTTGTTTTGTTTTTATACAGCGAGCTAGATATGCTACTGTTCTACTGGTCTTTCGATGCAGATGTAGATGCTTCTCATCTGTTCCTCTTCTCTAACTCTTCGCTCTTCCCCAGTGATTCCTTTTTACCCTATTCCTGACCTCTCTTACACTTGCTGTGATTTTATCCTGATTTTCTCTTGACCATGTCTTCCTAGCTCCTTCCTTTCATAATTCAAGAGTGTATTAGTCTTTAACATTCCCAATCCTTAGAAAACCGTCCTGACTCTATTTCCCTCTCTTGCTTCCCACTGTTGCTCCAAGATCACTTGTGCTATTTATGCATTCACATTCTGTTGTGTTAAAAGCATCTGATCTTCAGTGCTATTATAAACCCCTTCAAATGGGCTTCTGACCTTTTTGTTAGCTGAAACCACTCTCACCAAATTACTTAATGATTCTTTCTTAGCCAGTTCTTCATCCTCCTCTCACACTGTTGGTTTTGATCTTACTAAATCTTGTCATACCTTCTATCTTTGGCTCCATTCTTTACTTGTTTTCCTCCTAAATCCTTAACCATTCCTTTCGTTCATCCTTTGAAGCGTCCTGATCTGACTTCTGCCAAAATCCTAAGGAGTTTTAGTTTTGATCCATCTCTCCTCTCCTTTTGCACATCACCTGTACAGTCCTATCCACAAATAAATACAATTGACATTTCTGCGCTGCTGACTCATCTATTCAATTGACATTTCTGTGCTGCTGACTTATATCTATACTCCAGGTATTATAATAGCAGCTCAAGATGGGCATGATTAAAAAAGGGCTTCCCTCTTAGACCCTCCTTACTGCTTGTTTTCTCAGTCACCATCTTGTCTGTCAGGCCGATAATACAGATGTTACCTTTGACTCAGGCGTCTTCAGATTCTGCTATCAAGGCTATGTCTAAATATTTCAGATTCCTTGCTTTATAACACATCTAAGCTGTGGTCTTAATCCCATACCAGTAAATCTGTTGAAGTTCTCTTATGATGTATCTACACAGAGTATTACAACAAACATTCTAAAGACCTGGCATGTTTTTATCTAGAAACCTTTGGCAATATAATAATAAAAATAATTCATATATGAAAGTAACATACGTGAGTGGGTAAATTGTGCATTGTTTAAGTATGTGTGAATATGGTACAATTTATATAGAGTTTGGGGTAAAAGGTGGAACAGTTGCAGTAGGCAAATTAATCTCAGGAAGTCCATTTCATAATAAGTCTTAAATTTCACTGTCAAGTGCAGTTTTATTTTTTAACTTCATGCTTGCCTTCCTGCTGCACTCAATGTGTAAAAATGTACATCACTGCTATATTGTTTATCCACCATTTCTGATATCTCTGAATTTAGCTTGGTGTTACCGTACATAGTTGCACAACAGAGGAAACTAAGGATGGATCTTTGCTTTGGGTTTCTGTATTTTGACAGATATTAATCAATGCTGTAACTCTGGATTTGTGTTGCCACATTAAATCTGCAGTAAAATTCACTCTCCCCATAGGGCAAACAGGATCCTGAAAATTTGCATGCTGCTCACCTGGTGTGCTTGCTCTTCATCACAAGATTAAATATGCTTCTGAGGCTGAAAAACATGCTTAGCAAAGTCAACATTTATGCCAGTAATATAGTAGAAAATGTAAAATGTTTCCAAGCTCAGAAGTCAACGAAGGTGCTGAAACATAAGTAAATGCTCAGAACAAAATTAATTGTATCATAGTCTAAGCATATGTGTATTGATTCCTGGGGCAGGCAGTTGGCTGTGCGAAGGACAGGAGAGAATAAGGGTAAAGAGGAGGGCAATGAGTTCAGTTTCTAAACTGTTTTTATATTGAAAAGCTTTTTCATTTCAAAAAGCATCTAAGCATTTGAGATACAATGAGAATAAAGAGACTGCATAAGAATTAAATTTCCCTAACATAATTTTAAAGTCTTTTACTGTTTTTTTTTTCTTCTCAAAAATGCCCAAAACCATACAAGCAATGAGAAGGGCAGTATGGGTTGAGTGATAAAACTATCACAAAGCAAACAGAGACTGTTACATAAATGGACATTTCTTTTGCTTTAAGTTTTATAAGCCTCCAAATTACATTTTTTTGTATTTTACTTTTATCCACTGACTTTAATTAAAACTCATCAGAGGTATTTGTGTTTTATGGGATTTTTTCTTTTAACTGTACTGGATGTGACCTTTAGTAGCCTTTTTTTTAAAAAAACATCTTCTGGGCCTTCTTCTGATTTGAGTGTTGTTGCCTCATCTGGCATTGAGATTTTACAGCTTTATCTGTTTCAAAGTAAAGGTGGTCAGATGCAGCTGGCTGATCTGCAGATTATCTGGTACGGTACTGCAAAGCAGTGGAGCCGCAATCCCATTGCACTCTTGACAGAGACAGAAGTTGAAGCTTTCCAAGAATAAGGTCTATTTTCAAGACCTTAAATAGTCTTGAAAAACTGTAGTACTTCAAAACTGTAGTAGAATTTATTATAATTATACCAGTGACGTACTGATATACATTACTACAACAAAAATAGGAGAATGCCCTGGCTTTGTATATATGCTTTTAAAACCACTTGCTGATATATTTAGTCTAAGCATAGGGTAGTGTTTTGAAACTGTAGTGCTAGGAAGAGTGGTATGCTGAATGCCTTCATTCAGTGTAGCATGGCTGGGGCAGAGGATTGCAGTGAAGCATAATAAAATCCATAGAGTTGATTCTGTCGCTCTGTCCTTTCTCATATGCATATTACCCATCTTTCTGAAGAGGGAGTCATCTCTTTTTGTATGCTCATAGCTCATACTGAGAGCAGTCAAGGTCCACTGGTGCTAATGCAATATAAATTGCTGTTCAGTAATAATAACTTTAAATGCCCTAAGCTTATGCTGTTTACTGCTGCGGAGAAGGTAGACTGTTAAGATGCTATTCCCAGGGCTTTTTTTTTGCCCTCTTTGTTAAAGTCTAAAGAGTCACCCCAAAAAATAGGCAGGAGGAAGAGTTGTGATTTGACTGCTAGTCCACAGGGAGCTGGTCAAAGATCATTGCATTCATTTCACATAGGCCACTGAACAGCTCTCAGACCTTAACAACTTCTAGCCATTACTTTAGCTAGGTTGGATTTGAACTAGTAACATAAAGGTGAAAGGCCCTATGGACCATTATCGACCCCTAGTCACATAGACCTCTTTTGCCTGTCTTCTTAAATTTGTGCTTCATCAACGAATATGATTCTAGCACAAAGCATTCAGAACTTTTGGTATGGTCTACACAGACATTGTAAAGCACTTGGGACACAAGGGGAGTTTCTCTTAATAATTCAGGCTGACTTTAATGCACCACATAAACTAGATTTTTTTATACATTTAGTCCTTAAAAGTCCCGTTAGTTTCCCCCTCATCCCCCACCTCTCTTTCTTTACTTTGCAATAGTATTTTCTGCACTGATGTGAAATTTTGTGAGATCTTCTGTAGAATTTTTAATTTGTCTAATTTTTTTCATAACAAATAATAATAAGGTAAAAAACAATGGGAAGAAAAATGAAATTATTTCCACTATGCCTCTTTCATTCACATTATCTCTGCTTGTGTGTGTGTGTGCGTGCTTGTGTGTGTGTGTCCACATCCTTATTATCTCTGCTTGGGATAAAGTTCTGGGGTGTATTACAAACTCTGTACAGCAGCACGCAAAGGAATGACTAATCTTGCTTTAGTATGACTTTTAAGTAACAGTGTAGGACCATGTACATACTCAATACGTAATTACCAGTATAATTTTGTGTAACCACACTGGTACTGTGATGCAGTAACTGTCATAAAACCCAAATGACATCTTTTGAAATCTGCATATTACCCTTTAAATCCTTATTGAATACAAATTATGGAAAACCAGTTAGTTATCTGTATCTTTCTGTATCTAAGCCACACAAAATAGTTAGTATTCAAAATCTCTGCAACAACAACAACAAAAAAACCCTGACAATCAAAAAATTTCAAAATTATAAGTATTATTACTAAACTGGGAATGAGGAGGTTTCAAGCTTACAGATCAGTATCTCTTCCTATTTGTTAGCGGGGAGGGTGTATTCTTTCCACATTTATGAGCACAATTAAGTGTTTAATTCAATTAAAGGATACTTTGTAGCTCTGCAGCGTGGAAAGCCATGTAAAACCCTGGAAGCTGTGAAAATTGGCTCCGCACCCGGTTAGCTCATGCAGCAGGAATTAGCTAAAATGGGAAGGCAATTAGCAGCAAAACTTTTATGCAGCACTAAGCTGTAGGCATTGAGTTAGCCAACCAGGAGTTGTACAGGCTACACAAATGAACCCTTTCTCTACTGACATACACCATTTTAGGAAACCTGTTCCCTCCTTGCTACTTAGAAGTCACATGTAACGGTGCAAAACCCAGCCTCTTTTCGGAAAGGAGCTGTCTCAGTAGCTTTCCATAAAGATAAAAAAATGGGCTTGGAATTTAGGTGATTATTAATCATTAGACTGTGGTGATCATTATTAGCATTATTATGGAGCGGTTCGTTGTGAGGGCGCTCACGAGCCATGTCCGGCACAACCAGGGATCAGGCCCAGCCAGCACGGGTTCATGGAAGGCAGGTCCTGCTTGACCAACCTGCTCTCCTTCTATGACCAGGTGACCCGCCTAGTGGATGAGGGAAAGGCTGTGGATGTGGTCTACCTGGACTTCAGTAAAGCCTTTGACACTGTCTCCCACAGCATTCTCCTAGAGAAGCTGGCGGCTCACGGCCTAGACAGGTGCACTCTTCGCTGGGTAAAAAACTGGCTGGACGGCCGAGCCCAGAGAGTTGTGGTGATCGGAGTTAAATCCAGTTGGCGGCCGGTCACGAGCGGTGTTCCCCAGGGCTCAGTACTGGGGCCGGTCCTGTTCCATATCTTTATCAATGATCTGGATGAGGGGATCGAGTGCTCCCTCAGTAAGTTTGCAGACGACACCAAGTTGGGCGGGAGTGTTGATCTGCTGGAGGGTAGGAAGGCTCTGCAGAGGGACCTGGACAGGCTGGATCGATGGGCCGAGGCCAACTGTATGAGGTTCAACAAGGCCAAGTGCCAGGTCCTGCACTTGGGTCACAACAACCCCATGCAACGCTACAGGCTTGGGGAAGACTGGCTGGAAAGCTGCCCAGAGGAAAAGGACCTGGGGGTGCTGGTTGACAGCCGGCTGAACATGAGCCGGCAGTGTGCCCAGGTGGCCAAGAAGGCCAATGGCATCCTGGCCTGTATCAGAAATAGTGTGGCCAGCAGGAGCAGGGAGGTGATCGTGGCCCTGTACTCGGCACTGGTGAGGCCGCACCTCGAATCCTGTGTTTGAGTTTTGGGCCCCTCGCTACAAGAAGGACATGGAGGTGCTGGAGCGTGTCCAGAGAAGGGCAACGAAGCTGGTGAAGGGTCTGGAGCACAAGTCTTATGAGGAGCGGCTGAGGGAACTGGGGTTGTTTAGCCTGGAAAAGAGGAGGCTGAGGGGAGACCTCATAGCGCTCTACAACTACCTGAAAGGAGGTTGTAGCGAGGTGGGTGTTGGTCTCTTCTGCCAAGTAACTAGCGATAGGACGGGAGGAAATGGCCTCAAGTTGCGCCAGGAGAGGTTTAGATTGGACATTAGGAGAAATTTCTTTACTGAAAGAGTGGTCAGGCCTTGGAAGAGGCTGCCCAGGGAAGTGGTGGAGTCACCAACCCTGGAAGTATTTGAAAGACGTGTAGATGAGGCGCTTAGGGACATGGTGTAGTGGGTATGGTGGTGTTGGGTTGACGGTTGGACTCGATGATCTTAGAGGTCTTTTCCAACCTTAATGATTCTATGATTCTATAATTCTAAATATCCACCCTCAGAGTGGTATTCACATATTGGATTCTATGCTCAAATCTGTCGCTGTCAGCACTGGGTTTTCTTTTAACAACTGATTCTGTTTTTTTAATCTGCATAATGAGTGTATCATTTCTGTGTAGTACTTAGATGGTGAATCACATCTTGCACGTCAAGTGCAAGTAACAGCCTGCGTGGTCAGGCTCGTTCTGCTTGCTGTCCAGGCTGACTGGATGTCAGCCAGGTCTGGCCCACCACTCTTAGGGCTTTGTTAGCACAATCTTCTGCCTGAGCTAATTAATCCTTGACCAAATCTGCTCTGTGTCTGGCCAGGTTGGAGATGGGCAGAAGAGCTGGGGTCTGTTACAGTCCTGGATGAGCATAGACAAGCCCAGAAGGAGGCTGGGTGGCAAAACAAATCATTTTCTTAGAAACAGGTTGGCAGCTCTTATTCCAGAGATCCAAAATTGCATGAACTCCCACAGCTTCTGTTTTATTGGCAGGATTTTCTGTTTTCCACCTCATTGTGCAGGGCCATGCCGAGCGCCTCACTCCACAGATTAGTGTCCTCTTTACTCTGTGTGATAGGAGATGTTCAGCTGGGGAGGCTCTCTAACTACTGCAGAGAGAACAGGATGTGTCCCTGGATGTTTATAACACCCTTTTGAACTCCTCAGACGAAACGTGGAATATGCATGCAAAGTGTTATTATTGCAGGGATATTCAGACGGAATATGGAGTGCCTGCAGGAAAATGAATTTAAGCTGCAATCCTGTCATTCCATCTCGACACAATCAGCGTACAGGATTCCATCTCGACACAATCAGCGTACAAGATCAGGACCATAATGAGAATCTATATTTGAACAAGGTGTTTAAAAGCAGCTTTTTAAAAGATGTGTGTTTTCACTCCCCTGATCTGAATTTGGCAGCAGCATAATCCCTGGGGGCTGCCATTTCAGTGATAGTTCCAACAGGAGACCCAGCCTAATGACCTGTATCAAAGCGAGAAGAACAGTGCTGCAGCCAGACATATAGAAAGCTGCTGCTGCCAGGAGACACTGAGAACTGGGGGTGGTTTCTAGTGCCACTCAGATGTGGGATTTTCCGTCGTCTCTGAGTTGTATTCTGAGCAGGATGTTTGTATTATTTGAATACAAGAAACAAGGAAAAAAGCGCAAGAAAAATTCTAGAATTTGCAGAGAGCTGTGAAAAGTCTGGTGCTGCTTCATGTCTTTTGGCTGCAGCTTTGATTTCCTTGATCTATCTTTTGATTTTCATATTCCATGTTAAAACATATTAGTTACAGATAATTTAAAAAGAAATAATTGTCAGAGACTTAGCCTTTGGTTATTAAAAAATAAAGTGAGTTTCATTCCTAAAGTAATTAGGTCAATATTTTCAATGTTCAACGTCTGGATTTTTTGCTCTCTAAGCTCTAAGCCATTTTGGACTTTCCTCTTAAAAGTGCTTTCCTGGATGACCAATGCCATATATTTGTCTTAGCTGTAAGCCGTAGAGGAGAGAGGCAAATCCCTGTTATTTGTGTTAGTCTTGAATGAGATCAGAAACCGATTCATCTGGCAGTCAGGGAAGTCACCTAGGGAATTCCCTGAGCATGGCACTCAGTCTGAGTAGAGTTATACATATCTGTTTTACTAACCTGGAGTACATTTACTTTTCACTTAATGTGTTACACATAGTTCATAAAGTGTGATATGTCACCAGTCCTCTAATGGCATTGATTATTCTCTGGCAAGGCATAGGTGGCTATGGCCTTGTGGTCATAGCAGTGTAAAACAGGAGGCACTTAGACAATTGTAATGCTTGTTAAAATATATAATTTCTATTGTTAGACATGTCTTGTTATTTTTATAGAACATTTGCCATACCTGTGTTGTTATAATGGTTCAGAAAGAGCAGAAGCTTTTTTTCGCTTTTTGGTTTCCTAATTATCATTGGTTTAGTACAATACATCGTTTTGTATGATACAAATCTGCCATACAGTAGTTATAATTTTATTCCAAAGTACCAAGGAGAACTGCCACATGAAATTTAATCAGTTCAAACACATGTTTTTCAGTAGTTTTCTTTGTACTTTGGTAGCGTGTCAGGTGTTTGTTTTAGACAAAAATTAATATTTTTTTATTTCTTTAGATGTTGCTTTCTCCATTAGAAGACCACCACAAAAAGTAAAGATAGCTGGCTACACATGAAGAAACTGTACCAAATTATACAGAAAAACATGTTGTTTCCATTTTTCATAAGTGGTTTGAGAACAACTTGCAATCTGCAGTGAAGATGTCTGAAGTAGGTCTCTGGATCACACTGGGCTCTTCATGCAAAGAACTACTGCTATGTTTTGCCCCACTTCCCTCCCAGCAATGTCTATAGGACAAAATCACAGTCTTTTGTCCATCCATGTGATGTGACATTCCAGTTGTGCTCCTGCTACATGGCTTGTGCACACAGATCACTGCTATGTATTCCAAAAAAAGTTAGGAATTAGGTTTTCCTGTTATGGTCTAAAGGAAGAGATTCATCCGGTAGGTCAAATAATAGCATGTGATTTAATATTGGTCAGCTTATTCTTAGTATTGTGTTTCACATTTCTTTCTTAAACATTTTGAACTTCAGCCCCTTCCTTGGCTGTGGTTAAAAGTATTAGAAACTGGTTAGTTGTCAGTTTGCTTCTGCATGCTCATGCCTTCTCTGGTCCTAAATCCCTCCATCAGTTCCACAGTATGGATTTCAGATAAGCAGCTTAAATGAAGTATTAACTTGGCTGTAATGTATCAAAAGGCATTCCCAGGATGCTTTCCCACCACACTGCCACTGAACCTAAACCACTTAGTGCAAAGGCTAATGGGTCTTCATAGCTGAACGTGTAGTCATAAGGGAACAGGTTGATAACTGTTCTAGGATCCAAATCCAAATGGTCATAGGTATGTTAGCTGAAAACCCTTTTACTGCTTTCTGCCCAGACTTCTCCACTCCTCTGTTAGATACAGATTAATGGAAGTAGCCCAACGAAGAGAAGGGGGAATCACCAACTGGGCTTGTTTGCTGTTTTATTGTTCAAGCTACCTGCAATTTAAATAAAATTTAAGCCTGTAAAGTAGACCTGTCTACTGAGACTACTATGAAGGAAACAAAAATACCTTTCTTTATGCTGATGACTTAATATACTACCTGCAGGAACTCAGGATATTAGAGTTATTGAATGCAAATTCCCTTACTCTATTCATAAGCGGTTTGCTTAGAGTCTAATACACTGATGAAAAAATTGTACAGTATTTTGCTATATGCAGCAGTCAAAGTACTGTTGGTGTAAAGGAGGAATACAAATAGAAAAGAAGATTTAATGAGTCATATTGGGAGATGGAAATGGTATAGAATAAATAAAGCACTACATTTAACATCTGCCAGACACAGGGGTGGGCTTTGCTGATTCCCTGGTCATTTGTAAAACTTTGTTTTCACTGTGCAAAGCAAACCCCAACTTGTAAGAGTCATAATAAATGCCCAGATTAATGTGCAAACTGCTCTGGTAACCACTCTAAGACACTGGCCTCTTACCATTTAATCTTAGGGAATAAAGTGTTTAGATGCCTAAAAAAGCCTGGATTTTTTAAGTAAATCAAACTATCTCCTTCACACTTTTATCCTGAAACATTTTTGAATTAGTAAAAAATAACACAGGGACAACGGTTAGTGCTAGTTACTATCACTTGACATGACATTTTTAGTTCTCACATTAAACTATAATCCCTTTTACCTGTTAAAATCCCTTCGTCTAGCTGCAGTAAACAGCAGAGGTTAACTGGGGGGAGTATAAACTCTGTATAGGCTTTACATGCAAAATGGAAGGCAAGGAGCGCTGCCTCGAGATGGTCATCTCTGCCCTGGCACTGCCTGTGCCCAGCAGCCTGCCTGGGAGGCCATTTTACGGTGGGGATGCTAGGACCCAGGTGGTGCCCCCTAAACCAATGCCCTCCCTAAACTGGCCGTCGGGAGGGCTGAGAAGAGGCAGAGACTGCCGGCAGTAGAAGCAGCTGCAAAGCAGCCCAAGCAGTGACCTTCACGTAGCTATTGCTGGGCGTTTGCTGCCTGGAGCTGAATGACTCTTGTGCCCATTCCCTCCTTCCCTCCTGCACAGACTTTTTGCACCAGGTTTGCTCCATGCCTCTGCTTACTTTTTGCCTGCCTTGCCTGGTCCTCCTTTCATCTCTTTCAGTGTCTGGTCTTGCTACCCTTTTTCCCACTTAGTTCATTCGTCCGTACCAAGCCACCTCTAAATGGACCCAGACAGTAATCGCACTTAGTCTGCGTGCGTGCTCACTCCCTTGGCCACCTTTTGTCTGCTCTCTCTCTTCAGACTCTCAGTTTTCCTGGCAAGTGCTGTCTGATGCTCTCCACTTGTGTAGTGCGTGCACAATAATGCCGCTGTCTTGACTGCTCCGCTGGTCTATGCTAATTAATGAGACAATTAAGGGTATATTATTTTCAAAGTTTCTATTAATTCATTGTAAAACTATTTCAACATTATGGAATATACTCTTGTCCTTGAACTGAGTGTGAAGATGTACAAATGTTTTTTAATTTATTGACATTGTTCACTACTTTTAATAATGTACCCCTCACAGTCTGTCTTTTCCATCTCCTCTCTAAAATGAATGCACCTATTACTCCCACAATCTAATAGGAATATTAACAGGCTTCTCATAATATATTGCCCTTTCTGGGGCTATATGTTTCTCCACTGTATTCTTCTTTAGACGAGAAGGGCAGAATTAAGCACAGTGTTCAAGTATGCAGTCTACATCAATTAGCATTGCATATTTGCAGTCTATTTTTAATGTTCAATATCCTGTTTGAATTTTTCTTTGCTTTACTGTGCAGAGGGCAGGTGTTTCTCTAAGAATACACGGTTCACATGACTTCTGTTTAAGCTGGGGCAGGATGAATATTTGAGCCAGTAACTCCTAAAATATGAAAGGAATTGGTAAAATACACCTGGGTACTGGGAAGGAGCACAAGAAACGGGAGAATTCTAGAAAAGACTAAAGAATTCTGAGCAGATCCTTGCCTGCAAGTGGGAATACACAAGCAGAATGGCTTTAGAAAGCAAGCAAATACTGTAAAATATGTAGAGAAGGATATTTGTTTCTGAAGAAAGGGAATATTGAGATAGATGCTGAAAAAAAGAAAATGACAGAATCAAGAGAAACCGAAAAAGACAGGTGTGTTTGGCCTAGTAGCCTTTTCTTCTTACTAAAATGTCTCATGTTCTTATGTTCACAACTTCTGCAATTCCCATTGTCACAACAACCCTGCTTCCAAGAAGGCTGGTCATCCCTAAGGCTTTGATGAACTCTGTATCGGGGGTGACAGAGAGTGCCGCAGTCAGCAAGCAACCCTGTGTTCCCTTTGCTCCTGAGACTGTAGGCCTGACTTCCATAATGCTTCTGGTTTCGTAGCTGTGAAGCTGCCAATATCAACACGGTTGTGACAACAGCCTTTAAAATATGTGACCAAGAAACTGAACGGAAGAGAAAACAAGAATGAATTGCAGGGGAAATGTTAGACTGAATGTTTTCTGGGTATGAAGCTTATATAAGATATATTCTCTGCCTGGCCTTTTTCATGTCATTTATTTATCATCATTATTAGAGGAAAGGTCTGTGTGAGGCAGAAGTAAATTTATATCTGAGAAATACTTGTCTTATATGCAGCAAATATTTTCTTTATCCAGTGTGCCAAATCTTCCTTTTTTCCCTTAATTCCATCATACCTGACAGCCCTTTTAAGGCATTTTTTCCAATGTATGACTCTCATTTTTCCTGAACTCCTTATTCTGTCAGATTTTTTTAGTAGTTTTATACCTATTTATTTGTTTTTATACCTGAGAACAAATGAATATTGTTGTAATTCTCATGTGACTTGCTTTCTCTTGGTTTTAGTTGAATACATTTGTCATTCCTCCTCTAACCTGTGAATTGTGAGTTCTTTGGAGCAGGTATTTTTTCACTGAATATATGACATATGCTTAAGACTTCTAGTAATCCATAGCATTATTTATGCTTAGAGCAGCGGGATTCTCATCCCTAATAAAATTCATAGATGTTGCAACAACAATAGCAGCAATATAATAAATAAGACCTAGGAATAGTAGTATTCTTTTCTTTCTTTTTCCTGTTCATGAAATACAGCTGTGAAATCTGGCAAACTTCGTCACAGAAAGTTGTCTTCTGAGCTAAATGGCTGGCTCCCTAGGGCAGGTCTTTGTATGGTTGCAGCAGTGAGAACATTCCCAGCCGAAACTGGGGCATTTGTATTATTTATTCAGCATTAGCACAAGATATGATTATCACGAAGCAGTTCTTTCATCAGTGCACAACCTAAACATCTGGAGCAAGGAAGACCTACCCTCAGTGGAGAAGAGGGTTAGGGAGCACTTAAACAAACTGGACACACATAAGTCCAAGGCACCTGCTGGGATGCACCCATGAGTGCTCAGGGAGCTGGCTGATGTCATTGTGGAGTCACTCTTGATGGCAGGGTCACAGTGACTGAGAGAGATTCCTGAAGACTGGAAGAAAGCCAGTGTCACTCCTCTCTTCAAGAAGGGCAAGAAGGAAGATCCGAGGAACTGCAGTTCTTCCAATCTTCCACTGAAGACAAAATTAATTCATTTTCTTCTTAGTTTCTCTCTGTTGCTTGCTGCTGTTATACCTGAGCTCTTGCAGTAGCTGGGTAAGATAAAATGTGGCATTAGCCACATTTCTGATGGAAAACTGAGGCACAAAAAGAATAAGATTCACTAATTTTGGCTCGTTAGTTTATAATCCCAGGTTTTTCAGAACACTTAGTGTTATGTGGAACTTGTTACGTTCAAAACAGAGTTTCTGTTGCCTTTAGTAGGAGTGTCTGATCCTGTTGTTTCTGGCTATCGGGCTGTCTGGTGCCAGGCTTGGAATCAAAGGTAAAGAACACAACTAGCGTCACCTGCTCAATGTCTGGTTGAAATGACCCAACTGCCGTGACATGGGATCTCTGTAGTGGAGGCAGAGACAGCTGCAGAGTCTTCAGGCAGGATTCAGCTCCCTTAACCTTTCTGTTCTGCCTCAATCTGCTCTACTTCTGATATACCTAGAGGACGATAACCTCCTGCTGCCATCGGTTGCTTCATATGCTTGCATGGTAGTAATTAGTGCAGTGGAACAAATGATTCCAGTTTGGCAGATAACCAGTCTTGGCAATGTGAGGCCATATGATCAAATTCTAGGGATTTTTATTTGCTCAGAAAAACAGAAAATATTTAACTACAGAAAAACCTTTTAAAAGAACGATCTTAGCTCTGTCATTTGCCAGTCTTTGTGTGTGTGAATTTTTAAACTTAGTAGAAACTTAGTTTTTCCATTCTGGTAGGAAAAGCAAACCTACTTCTTAAGAAAGTAAAGACGGTAATCCAAAAATCTCCATTCTTTAGAAACTGTAACTGTATTTTTTCTTTTCATATTTTTTTTAAACCTTAGTGTAGTACTGTAAACCTTACATTAGACTGTAAGCGTACCAATGTTTTCCCTATTCCTTTTTTCATAATTCCTCTTCAGACAAAGGTGAGTTTCCTCTATAATAATGTTTAATTTTATGATAAATTATGACATAGGGAGAAAGTCTCAAAATGGTATACCAAAACCAACGCAAAATCACGAATTGCTTACCACTTCCACTGGAAACTTACTTATTTATATCAAAGAAAGATCAGACCTTATTCAACTTTAGCTTAAAACCTTTTTTCCTGAGATTAAAAAGTTTTACCGTGTTTGAATGATCTGTTGCTCACAAGTTAGTCTTATGTTTTTACATTATTATGCCATCCAACTTTTTCAGAGTTTTATATGTTGGTCATATTACTGACCAGAGTAAAACTGAATGGCACAGAATCACGAAAGCAGATTAGTTCCAGAGTGTTTCTACTCCTGTTTGTTCCACTACTTGTGCAACACACTTCAAGCAGGATTTGAGTGTTATGTGTGTATATATATATAAATCTCAGAAGGGGGGGAAAATTGTTTGGTGTGAATTGGTGTTTTTTAGATCTAAGTCTGTTACTACGTTTTTCTCTCTTTCGATCTTTCTCTCCCCCTCTCCTGACTTTCTTTTTTATTTATCCAGTATCAATGGTGAAAAAGAAGCAAAGACTGAATACTGCCCTTCATTGAAGGACCATCAAGTGTACCTGGGGAACAGAGAGGTGAAGAAATAGGTTAGATGGGTGGGAGCTCCTTCTGCCTTTAAATATCTGTTAGGTCTGGGAGAAACACATGATGGGCATGGTTAGTCAGTATGGGATTCTCCTGGAGAGTCTGTACAGCGCTCTGTGAAGACATGTTGTGTTCATGTGGGTTGTGCTGGGAAGAGCCAAGGCAGACAGGGAGACAAAGTAATTACCCCCTGAGATTTTATATCTTTGACCAAAAGGGCTGTTGGGAACCGGTGGGGTCTGTGGAGTAGTGCTAGAAGAAGGTGACACAAAGGACCCTGAAAGACTGCGTACTTGCTGGAATCAGCAAAGAGAAGCTGATAAGACAGCAGAATTTCTTTGTGCTGGAAGGGCCAAATTATTTAGTTGGTTGAGTTTACGTAAGGAGCCTTAAGTGTGTGCAGTTGTGTATATGTACCTTGAGGGAGAGTGAAAGAAAGGTAATTTTGGGGTGGGATTTTGTATGAGGAAGAGAGTAGTTCCCGGCTCTATTATGTTTATTTGGGGCATTGTAAACTTGCTGTATCATGTTAGCAGCAGGGCTTCTGAGTCTGAAAAGGAGCCAGGTAGTTCAAACAATATGAATGGAAAGCCAAATAAACCATCAAAGCGTATGAATGTACAAATCGGGATGAGAGCATCACAGCTACATACCAATAGCATTGAGAAGAAAATCTCAGGAAGCCTAAATGAGCGACATGTAACTTATGTGCATGTAAACAGAGGGAGAGATCCGTTACACAGAAGGTATTTTTTTATTTTTGCTGGGTTAGGAAAATAACAATACATGACACACTAGCAACCGTAAAGGTATAAGGCTAATTCTTGTTCCACTGTATCAGTTCGGTTTTGATTTTGTCTTAACATTACAGAAATTTTTTTTGGGTTTTGGTTTTTATTTTTCTGATCTTAAAGTGTAATTTTGCTAACCAATGGAGCTACCCCTATGTGTTAGTATAATTGAGTGGGGAATTGTCCCTCATGGCAGCAGATTTTTTTCCAGAGAGGAAACATCAAAGATACTCAAAAGCTCAGGTTCAGCATAAGGCTACCTACTGTGCATCCTGGGGCTATGAAGTGTTTGCTTTCTGATGTATGTGTGGGAATGCCAAACAAATGGGTACTGCTCACTCTTACGTGATCTGAGCAGAATATGTGACAGGCAAAGGAGTGATGCTCCAATTCCTTGCACATAAAGCAAGCAGGCTGTTGGGTGCACATTCGTCCATGAGCAGACTGTAATACTGGATTGCGCCATGCTGCTAATTACCAAAGCTAGGTGATATGAATTAAATTGGTACAAAAAAACTTGATACCCTGAAGCAGCGAATTAAAAGGAAAGGGCCACTGTGAGCTTCTGACAATCTCTTTTGTGATGTAAGAGATAAGCAATCAAAATCATGGTCCTAAGATTGAATCTTTACATTCTAAACTGCCTCAGTTTACCTACAAGTGTTTAAGAAAGAAGAGACAAGAAATCAGAATATAGCAGATGCTGTTATTAGTGGGCAAATGTAAAGTAGGTCTAACCCTATTGAAGTTACTTTTAAAAGAAGATAATTGCTGCATCTCCTATATGCCTCCTCACTCCCCAAAATACACACCAAACAAGTATGGTGATTCTCTGACTTTTACACATCTGCTATAAATCTTTGGCTTCAATACAGTGAGTCACAATGATGTCAGAAGAAAATTGGTCTCAATGTCTATGTCTATACAAAGTAAATAAAAAGTGCCCTGGCTCCCTGTCTGGCCCTGAGGGCAAGTGACAGAGCATGGCATCCATATGGCTAAACTTTCTTCTTCACTAAAACATGTCAGCCTTGTCTGTATTGCATATTGGGAACCATCCCAGGCTTGCCTTACCCTCCAAACTGTGCCCAGGTGTTGCCTGGAAGAGTGCTAGTTCCCATGAGTCAAATCTATGCCAAGGAGTGTACTAGCAATTAAATAATATGGACAGTTGCATGCCATAGTGCCCTGGCCCTATTTAGTTTACTAGCATAATAGTTTACTAGACAATGTCTGCAAAGGAAGCTGCTGGCACAATAAAACCAACAAGAGCTGTAACTGTTAAACTGTTTGGATACCAATTAGCTGGATCTTTATAGGACCAACCGTAGAGTGAAGGGAATTGAGGGCAATCTTTTCAGTATGAGTGTCATAATAATAGTAGTTTTCTGGTATAAATACTATACCTCAAATACTGTAACGTTCAACTATGCCGTATCTCCATACTGTGTTAGAAAAGAACACATTCAATGGCAATTTCATATCTTTATTATTCTCACTTCCTCACTTCCTATGGACAGTTCTCTTCCATAGAATTGCAACTACTGTTTATTAGCCAGTATTTTCCATGGATATATGAAGTAAGTTTAACCAGTTTCTCTAGAAACAAAGCAATGACTGCTCAATAGCTCCTTTTTATTCTTTTAGTCCTTCCTCGCTTCCAGGACAGACATCTCTGGGCTTACATTGCAAACATACATAAGAAGGACTTTTCAACTACTTTTATACTTCTTCAAAAGCTATGAGACACTTGGCAGCTCTAGCTAAGTAGAAGCTTTCCACTTCAGCAGGCCGTTCAATCAAATGAAGTTGTAATGACCAAATGATTCAAATATGTTCTTCATCAGAAAAAAAGGCAATTGGAATATGTGACCTCATGGTTCAGAAGAAAATTTTCCAGCCTGCATATTCAATACTTTTACTTTTGCCTCTGAGAATGCATACATTTTAGCATAGCGAGGCATACTTACGTTCAGTCTACACCACTGCAATAATCACATGTAGAGGACTTGCAGGTATGACATTAAATAAGAGTAAACGGATCACCTGTGCTGCTTTAAAACTTTACACCAGAAAGCAAAAATATGACCAAAGCAGAACCTGGAAGACAACATGCTTTTTTACTTTGATTTTTGTTTTGGAAGCTAAATGGAAATTACTTCAGGATGTGTTGAGGTAGGGGCAGAGAGAGGGTACAACCTGATAATTACATCTTCTCTTCTTTTTTTAAACTCTTAATAAGCAAGCTAATTACTTATGCTGATTCCACATTCACTGAGGTGAGGACAAATTTATCTGGGTGCTGATGCCAAAGAAGCGTATATTTGTGTGTCTTATATCATAGTCACAGCCATGTAGAATTGAAGGTTTATCTGCCACTGGTGCTAAGAAGGAGACTTTATATGGCATATATGGCTTATACAAGCTACCTATTATAACAGCTGTAGATAATGGCTTTCCATAGCATTATGATTTCAAAAAATGGTTGGGAAATTGAACATCTAGTTTTAGACTTTGGGAAGAACAAAGATAATCCTCTTTGGAAATGATTTGTGGGAGTCTATTGCTGCTAACAGAAAGCTTATGGGAAAACTTAAAAAGCAGGACATGGGGACTTTGATACCGCATAGATACAGAGTAAGATAATTTAGTGTTGGCATTCTTTTCACTATATGATTTTTAATAATTAAGCTTGAAAATTAAGTTAATATTAATTTGTCTGTAAAATCGTCATCCTTGTAATATCTTAACTTGACCTGTATGGAATCAAATCTCTGAGACTTAGTAAGAGGAAAATGAGATGAATTGCTGGTATTAAATAATAAACAAAAAGTCTTTAGGGCCTTCTGCTCCCTGTAGATATCTATCCTGAGCATGCTCACTGGAAATACATTAGTTATTAGTAACTGACAATCTATTTAGAGCAACGCTTTAAAACCTTCCACATTAGTTTCAGGCTTGAAATTCTTAAAATAGAAAGATATCTCAAGTAATGTGTTCTCAGATCAAACACCTGCCTTTTATAGGACAGAAGGAGCTTTGCTGAAAAATGAAAGATGCAAGAAGGACTCTTAATCAATTATATAATTTTTCTTCTCATAATGGAAACTGGTCCCTGAACACCTTTGTAACAGGAATAAGAAATAATGAATAATTTTGTTACAAACACCTTTTTAATAATGGCAGTAATAGATGGATTTCAATAAACTCTGTTTTAGTTCTAAATCTATTTCTGCTAATGTTTGTTTAATATTATCTACAAAATGGGTTTGTGCTGTTCTTCCTCTCTCTGAGGAACTTTAATTTTAAAGTTTAAATGAAAGTGGTTACACTGTTCATGTTTAGGTTTCATTTGAAAATCTATTGAGTATTTCACCATTTGAATGACTCCTTTGAGAAATTAGGGACTGCTCTTTGAGACCACATCATTGTCTGAGGTGAGAGTAGATCCCCATTTGATATAGAAAATAACTTAGTTTGCTTTTTTGTTACCATACTTATGGCTTCCTAGCTTTACTGTGGTCTTCAGGCAGAGTATCTCCCTGAAAAAGCTATAAGCTTTCCAATTGCACCACCAAAAAGTATTAAAATATTAAAAGCAAAAAAAGAGTATTCTTTGAAATTTCACATTGTCTGTCAGATAAGTTTTTTACAGTTTCTCATTTGTAAGAGACACGTAGAATGTATATGTCCATTAAATTTATAAATCAAATATCTCCCAAGATTTGATCATTCTTAATTTGTGCCAGTCTTGTGAAGTGATTACTGAATGATCTGATCTGGAGGGAGTAAAGGAAAAAGGTCACATCAAGTGCCAGAAGTGCATTGATCCTCACTGCTTGGCAAGCCAACCTATTGAGGTAACAGGTTGGTCTGTCTTAGAAGACCATATTTGCGCAAGAGTTAGAAACACTTTCATTACTGCTAGTTTCTGAGATGATGGGGAGGTGAAGCGTTCTTGCATGGAAGCATCCTTTTTATGTCCACTGGTCTCCAGTCTCGTAAAAAATCATAGAATTATAGAATCATAGAATCATTAAGGTTGGAAAAGACCTCTAAAATCATCGAGTCCAACCGTCAACCCGACACCACCATGCCCACTACACCATGTCCCTAAGCGCCTCATCTACACGTCTTTTAAATACCTCCAGGGATGGTGACTCTACCACTTCCCTGGGCAGCCTGTTCCAAGGCCTGACCACTCTTTCAGTAAAGAAATTTTTCCTAATGTTCAATCTAAACCTCCCTTGGCGCAACTTGAGGCCATTTCCTCTTGTCCTATCGCTAGTTACTTGGGAGAAGAGACCAACACCCACCTCACTACAACCTCCTTTCAGGTAGTTGTAGAGCGCAATGAGGTCTCCCCTCAGCCTCCTCTTCTCCAGGCTAAACAGTCCCAGTTCCCTCAGCCGCTCCTCATAAGACTTGTGCTCCAGGCCCTTCACCAGCTTCGTTGCCCTTCTCTGGACACGCTCCAGCACCTCCATGTCTTTCTTGTAGTGATGTCTGCCTGTGTGACTATTTGCGGAAATATTTTAAAAATAGCTTCTCTATCACATTTGACAGCAGAAGATGAGTGGGAAAGAGAGAGGCCACAATAGTTGTTTTAAATAAGAAGTTTTAAATAAGAAACGCAGATGAAAATAATTGAGGGGAGAGAAGTGTTGCTTAAACCTCTTTTTTTAGTCCTTTGTTTTTCTGTACATTTTGATTCTTTGCTTTTCTTTATTGGTAATTTCTTCTAGCTTTCTATTGCTTATGATAGCCATTACCCTCTCTTGCTCTCCCAGTAGCAACTAACAGTAAGAACATAATATATACGATTTCCTTGGATGAAGCCAGGCATACACCTGCATTAACAGCTGGAGAACTTAACAGCTGGAGATCTCAACAGCAAACAATAATCACGACCATTTTAAAATTCTCTACAACTCATTGTAACCTCAAGTCAGATGGAGAGAATTTATCCCCATGGGGTAAGCATTTTACCTCAGGCTCTTTCTCATAAATTCTGGCCAATTTTTTAAAAGAGCTGAGCAGCTGCAACTCTCATCATCTTTGATTGATTTAAAAAAACCCAACAACTGTAGCTGGTAGCTTTTGACCTCTTCATTTACTTACTAGATGGGAGCTAAGCTCTCCTGAAAATCTGGCATCAGGATTATAATAGAGTTTATTAAAAATAAATTCCAAGTTACAATTGCGTAAGGATCTCTAGCTTCTGACTTCAAGTTGGTGTTTGGGACTGACTTCTGTATCAGAGGACAGAAAGCTGGGAATGGCCTTATATGAAGAGGACTTTCTGCTGAATAAATAAAAACTAATATCAATTGAAAGAGTAACACGTGAAATTGTTGTTTTACCTTTTCCTGTGACAAGAACAACATTTCCCCAAAAAGGCATTTCTTTTAAGCAGGGCTTCACTTTACTACTCCGCTACACCAAAAGAAACATCTTTGAAATGTTTCCAGAAAAAGCAGCTGTATGCTAAAGGCTTCATACCATCAGCTTTCAGCATGTAAACTGCGTTCTCTCAATGAGACTAATCACATGATACTGGGCATAATAGTGGTACTGGGACCCACTCGGGCTGGCAAAACTAAATAGAAATCAGACTGATCACTTGACTGGGACCTGTTCCAATTTTATTTTGGATTAAAATCAGCTTTCTCTCAACCATTCCCCTCCGTTCTGTATCCATCCTCTCCAATCCTCTTCCTCCTGCAAGAAGAGAGTAATAATTGAATCACTTATTTCATTACGTTTTTAGGCATCCAAAAGAGATTGTTTGTAACCTACTTTTTTTTTTTTCTTTTGGAGTACCTCAATGGTGGTACTTTTAATGGAAATGCTGGTTCATCTCCATGCAGGACTGATTCCTGTCATCCGTTTTTTAAAAGGAGACTAAGTTAGGACTTCTGATGTTATCTTAAAACTAAATTATTCTGCTCTGTGTGGACTCCAGGATACTATGCTGGTGGCTTAAGTCTAGGGGTTAGCCATACTGTCCTAAGACCTAAAGTTCCTCTCTTCTGCTGTTGCCCACTTTATGCCTGCCACAGAGACGGCTGCATTTGTGTAATGTGGTATGCATGCAATTGGAAGCATTCTGCAATCTAGCAGGATGAAAGTTGCAATATAAATGTAAATTATTATTATTCAGCATATTAACCCAATAGTAAAATGCAGGGGGTTGCATTTTCAAAATATAATATGGGAGAGAGACTTATAAAACCCATTTCCAGTCCATGTCATTCGTTAATGGGATTGTATATTTAGACCTAACAGACGACTTTAACAATTACCTTACAATATCTGTGCATTCTGCAAGTATAAAATATGGCATGAAAGTGACTTATGATATATGAAGCCTAGTGAGCTTGGAAAAGAGGTATTCAGGGACTTTCCTTCCCACCCCCACCTCAAATTCTGCTTCTTTGACATTTTCTGCTGTCTTGAAAATAATTCAAGAATAAGAGCACATCAAGGGTTGAAAGAGGCTGATAACTCAGACCTACAACAAAGTCTGCAGTGGGAAACGGAGGTGCAAGCTTTATCTGTTTGTGTCACAAAGTTGTGGGCAGCAAGGAAGAAAGGAGCAAAACGCACTTGTTCTTGTGACAGCCTGAAGATGTTATTCATGGCAATTCTCGGATGCCATAATGCTGGTAACAGCAGCTTATGATGTAGAAAACACTTTTGCATCCTCATGCTTTCTGACTTCTCTCTGTAGCACTTTGCCATTAGCAGATCCTAAACAGAGAGTAAACAAATTCAGCTGTCAACAAATATCAGGTTCTGATTGCCAGCGTCTCCAGGAGGTTTTGACCATTTTGAATTATCAGAGGAAAAGAAGCTTTGCTTTGTGAACTGATACAAACCTGTTTGAATATGCTTAGTCTTTGATGAAGAGTCCTACTAGGCTCTCGTCCAGACCCCAAGGGCCCCAGCAGCCCTGCCAGCCCTGCCTGGCCTCCCCCCGGGCCTCCCCACCCTGCCCATGGGCCCAGCACTGTGGAGCCTGACCCCCGTGCAGTGTAGGACCTTGCCCCCATGGTGGGTGCTATGGGACTTGCTCTTTCCACGACACCGGACCTTGCCCCAGGAGCCCTCTGCAACTCCAGGGTAACCTGCAAGCCCTGCAGGACACTACAGCCAACCTCCAGAGGGGAGTCATAGCCCCACAGGCTTCTCTAACACCCCCTGCACCCACAGCAAACTCTGCGCCCTGAACCCTTCAGAGGTGACTGAGTAGGGTATGGGGGCCTTTTAGTCAGATGTGGCTAATCTTTGCTGCCTATGTCTTAGCCGCTCCTGGTTCTTGGTGCTAGCTGTAGACTGGGTCATCCCTGAAAAGGGTGACCCTGGCCTCCAGAACACTGTCAGCACTGTGTTGGAGCATGGAATGTATGAGGACTAGCATCTAATCAATTCTTAAATAAAGTAAGAAAATGCATATGAAAAACAGACATCATCCAAAAGCACTGCTATAACAGCGGTGGCTGTACATATTGACTTACAATAATATTACTGCTGATTGTGTATTTAAGTCACCAGACAGGTCTGAGTCTACTAGGAGTCAAGGATGAGTGACAAATACTATGTTGCAAAAAGATGCAGAACCTCAAGACTAACCTTTCTCTTTTGGGGCTTGCTTACATGCCTTAACACCTTGTTGCGCTGGAGTTCCGGTTCTAGGATTAGGTGGTATGGATCATGTTCGAGGTGGACAGCCTGACTGTTGTCCATGTGCTTAAGCCTTTCATGGATGTGCAGTGGTAATGGACATGTTGCACTGCCTCTGTTCAGGGTGTTCTGTGCAGATCCAGATGTGTAGCTAAGCATGAATGTTGTTTAGCACATGACAGAAAGAAGTGTGCTTGATAAGGATTGATTCCCTACCCTTACCTGACAGCTGGTGTAGGAGGGATAAAGCCATAACGCACGGACTGCAGTAATTGCTAGCTTCTCACTATTCATGCAGGAGGGAAGGTGTCTTCCTTGTATATGGTCAGTTTTATATGGGCCTAAGATAGTATAACATGTAATTAGGCAAATCAGTGCCTTCCACTACAGAAAGACACAAACTGGCCTGGAGCTACCGGAACCATGAGGCAAGGTGTAAGATTTGTTTCAGCATGAGCGAGTGCTGGAAATAGAAATGATGTGACTGACGTGACACTCTTGTGAGTAAGGCTTGCTGAGCGGCCATCCCAGCGCAGCGATCAAGTTTCCACACCACAGCTGATACATTTGGATGGTGCTGTGCACCTTTTATGTACCAGGTGTAGGCAATGCTAGCTGGAGAGTGTGCCGAGTTCAATGTACAAGAGAGTACCAGTAGGCATGCTGTACTGGTTTCGGCTGGGATAGGATTAATTTTCTTCATAGCAGCTTGTATGGTGCTATGTTTTGGATCTGTGACCAAAACAGTGTTGGTGACACACTGATGTTTTAGCTAACGCTGAGCAGTGCTTGCACAGCATCATGGCCTTTTCTGTTTCTCACACTGCCCCACCAGCGAGTAGGCTGGGGGTGCACAAGGAGTTGGGAGGAGACACAGCCAGGACAGCTGACCCCAACTGACCAAAGGGATATTCCATACCATATTTAGCAATAAAAGTTGGGGGCAAAGTTCGCCATGGCTGCTGTTGCTTGGGTACTAGCTGGTCATCGATCAGCTGGTAGTGAGCAATTGGATTTTTTTGCTTCACCTACGTTTCTTGGTTTTGTTTTTCTTTGTTTCTTTTTCATTTATTTATTAAACTGTCTTTATCTCAACCTACAAGTTTTCTACCTTTTGCCCTTCCAATTCTCTCCCCCATCCCGCTGGGAGAAGTGAGTGAGTGGCTGTGTGGGGGTTAGCTGCCTACCAGGGTTAACCCACAACAGATGCCCAATATATTCTGTACAGCATTATATCTTTAAACATCAAGAGATTACTACACAAATTTCTAAAGCATGTTTCTATATGTATTCTTCTTAAGAAGGAAACCTGTTCTCTAAGGAGATAGCCAATGTTTACATATGTAACTGCAAACGCTGTGTACTCAAAATACTGGGAGCTAAGGGTTACTACAGCCATGTATATTGATGGATAATTAATCCATGCTGCCAGGCTGTTAATTTTTCATGGTTGGAAAGAGGCTTTTCTGACCAGTATAACTTTATAGTTGTGGATATTTGAATTCTGTCTTCATTTATACCACAGAAATACTCTTTTTTTTTTTTTTTTTTTTTTGGTGAAAAAGCTCTTTCCCTTTTCCTGTCATGGCAAGAGGAGATAATAGTTCCCATCTGGTGAGAACAATTTTTGTGCAATAGTTGTATGTTTTTTGAGGGAGTAAAATATGAATAGGTAGTATGGTAGAAATACAGGTATATCTGCTTATAACTTTGTTGTGTGTTTTCATTTGAATCCTTTGAAGCATCATTGCCTGTAATCTTAGAACAAGTTGAAAGATTTCAAAGTTCAAATTTAAATTTATGACACAAAAAGATTAAACCTTGGTTTTCAATATCTGCTCTATTACTTACCTAAATACTCTGAAAACTCTGTTACTATCTCTGAAGTGCTCCTGTGTTATAAAGGAACAAGAAATTTCCAGATTTCTGCAGTTAGAGACTCCTCAGAGTATGAGCTGAAAGAAGTCTAGTCAGGTCATCCAGCATGTCCCTGAAGCTGCCAGGACAGGGAGAAGAAGGCTGAAGTTATACTGCAGTTGATCTGGGGCTGCAGTCAGCCTGATACAGTTTTGAATAGCTTTGAGGCTGCTTTAAACGACGTCTGAGACCAAACTATGCTCCCATGTCAGGGAGACATAAATAACTTCCTGCTTTCTCAGCTGAATATTGAGGATTATTATTAAAGGAAAGAGGAAAAAGTACAGCTTTATGAAAAAAGTATAATTACTACTCTTCAAAATATGGAGAATATATATTCAACTCTTATTAGATGTACAGTTTTAACACATTGATGCCCTAACTGAGATTGGTATCCTATTGTGCTATACAGACACAGAGTGAAAAATGGTACCTGCACAAATGAATTGCTATCTGAAGAGACAAGACAGAAGGAAAAACAGGATAAAGGAAGTAGTATTATTCCCTTGCTACAAGGGCAGATGAAATGAGGAGTCCTGTATCATGCTGAAAGTTTGCATATAGCCTGAGGATGGCACCAGGGGGTCGTGGGTCTGCCTGCTGGCCTCACCACCACACATCTCCAATCTGCTGGGGGACGGTGAGTGGGGACTTCAGCTCCCCCCTCTGTCACTCTTCCTTGGCACACCATGCATGCCCTGTCACATAACAGGCACAGCAATTTTGAACAGATGTAAAACATGGTACACAATAGGAAAGAATAAGGTCTTCCATTTCTTACTTTGTATTTTATGTATTTCTAGTGCACCCATTACTTCAGCTTGGTGACCACTGTTGAGCAATAAAAGGAATTTATGCGTTTGTTGTTGAATACAGTTAACTTTTCCTGTGAAAAGTTAGTTGTGAGTGTGAGATTGTTAAATGAAGATTGAGCTGGTAAAAGAGGTTGTGATGGCAGTGTGTATTCTCATCTCTAAGATCCAACCATGGGTAGCAGGAACTAAATTTTCTCTCCCAAAAGTGCTTACAAAGGTAACTTTCAACTATTAACCAGGTGTGACTGAAGCGGTGCTGGCTGAATTTTGGAGGGGAGCTTTCAACAATAGTAAGTGGATTCTATCATTTTCAGCTCCGTTCAAATAGGCATAATTTATATTTCAGTACTGTTAGCTATTTCAAAGCCCATCAACAGTCATTAGAAAAATGCGCCATGCTATCATGACAGATCATGACAGTCTACTGTGTGCGACATCTCCCTGTAAGGTCCAAGGAGGCAAGTTGAATCTAGTCCAAGAGCCTTGTCAGAAGTTGGAGTGACATGGAGGAGGAGCCTGATAGTCCTGGGCAGGGAAAACATGAATATCATTTAAGTATACATGTAATTTTCTATGAATTTCACTGTTATTGCTCCAAGACGGCTGAGCTCTCAGCCTTTTCTAGTGTCCCCGAGTGCACCAAATGTGGTAAGAAGGTCTTATCCTCTCTGCCCTCATTTCATATCAACCTATTTTGCATTAAACTAATGTATTAATCTACTATATATCACAATTACCGAACAAACAGAATATTAATCGCAAGCCAGGCGAGAACTGCAGAGAATGGCTGCCTGTTTGGCACTGCCTGCCCTCAATGTGCCAGCCCTCTGTTTCAGCTAAGCCTAACAGCCCAATGTCATCCACGGGTCTAAGTGGTGATCAAGTGACACTTCCAAACCCACCAGAGCCATCTTGTGGCATTTTGAGTAGAAGCTGGGCTTACAGACGGAGCTGAGATGTTCTGCTGCTCCTCTCCAAAACGTAGCATGTTTTGTGATGGTTTTGTAAATTTAATATGGAGACCTGACTTTTGAGTTTTTAAATATTCAATTTTTTTTTTTTCTAGAAAACCAGATAAGGTCAGGGATAAAACTAACTCCGATTGTTTATTTGGCATAGGAAACTTGCATGAAACGGTAGATAAGGCAGTGAAAGAACACATATGCACTCACATCATTTCAGTATTTGACTTCCCATATTTCTTTGCTCTTCGGTACCTCAAAACCCTGGTGTTCAGGATGAAAGCTGGAAATCCTTTTTATCACTAGTTGTGAAAAAACAGGTTTTACGTTGATGCAAGCAAGGTGACTAAGAGGTTTCTGAGTTTGGGTCTGAACAGCATTTTGCCAAGTTGTAGGCACAAAGTACTAGAAACAAAATGAGAATGCTGGATTTGTGTGTTGGCTCTGTACCAGCAGTAATTTAGACTATGGAAAGCGATCGTTTGAACCAAAGAAATCTTGTCACTGGCAAAAAAGCCCAAGTTAAGGTTTGAAGGCATGGGAATAAAACCAAGGCCTTACTATATTTAGGAGTATTTTCTTTGTTCCCTCACATCGCTGACAGTTCAGCCTCTGCCACAGCGATCTGATATGCCTGCAATTGTTCCCTGGCAAAGCAAAGTTTATGTTAGCCTCTGCTCTCACCTGTTAGGGACCACATCTTGTCTGCAAGCATCTTCCTTCATGTTTCTCACTTGTACACTACTGATAAGATTGTCCAGCTGTGCACTTAAGTATTTATCTCCAAGAATATTGTATTGCATCTACAATGTGCTCAGATTTGCTTGGATATGAGATAAAACCCTGCATTTGTGACATGAGAGCTCAATATAATGACACATCAAGTCAGTATGATCTGCATTGTAAATGCTTAATTTTCTATATTCTGTGGGTTAATAGAACATACTCAAATTGGAGACTTTTCACATGCATTAGAGAAGTGTTAACACCTAAGTACATTACTGTGTTATACAACATATTTAATTTATATTTGTTTTGTTTAAATATAGGGGAAACAGCCCAAGGAATGTTGTGTAGCAGCTATCCTGAGCTCTGTCAGATGATTACATTTAGAAAAGACAGAATTTTAAGCACTTTGATGTAAGAATCATATGGACCAGAATTCATTTTGGAATTGTATTCTTTGCTGTGCTTGCGTGTTGAGATGACATGAAAAGCCTCAGCAGTGTAGAGGGTGGAATTTGCCTTAGTGTTCCTTCAAGATGGGCGCTGAAAGACACATGTGGGTTGATTTGCCTCTTCTCCAGTTTAGATATCTGCATTTGAGCTCAGTGCCTTAGGCCTCCTTTATAGTTAGCAGCATTTAGGGTGATGAGCTTAGACAGAGTCTTCTGTGTTATAGATATCTTCATTTGGTCAATGAATGCTAGCAGTCTCAAAAAACTGAGAGATGTAATAGGCTATTGAACACTTGGCTCTATGTATCAGCAGTACAGTTTATAAAACATTTTCTTCAACCTTTTTAAAGCTACTGCTACATGTTTATGCTTAGAGGAACCATTTTCATGAAACATCAGTGGCTATAATGGGCATTGCTTTTGGCAATACCAGGAAAAAGACTGAGAATTGAAAGCAGTAGCAATATGATTTAGAGGTTATATCATTCAAGGTTAAGTGAGAAAACATTTTTGACATGCTCTTTGCTTTATCTGTTTTTATCTGTTATCTGTGGATAGAGACTAGTGGATTGATTACTTACTATCTTACCATTTTTATGTATATTTACACTCATTAAAAGAAAAACTGTGTTCCAGTGGCATCTCTACTTCAATTAGAAAGAAAAAGCTTCTGCTCGTAATGGTTTCTATCAAGATCTGTACATTTTTCTCATTTAGGGCATCAAGAACTACTCGGGGAAGGAAGTATGCCTTTTAAATAGTTTGTAAACTGCTTGTTCTGTTGCTTAAATTGACTTCTAACACTATTAGTTTATGAGGAAATGGGGTTTATTTTTTTGGATTGTTTTGGTTCTCAATAAGCATTTAAAGCTTGGTTAAGATTTCTGTAGTAAACAAATTATATTTTGTGCCATGTAAACAAAGTTGTAAAGAGTCATGCATTACACATAGATCTGGTGGTAGCAACATAAAGCTCATATCAGCAAATGAGAGAATGGGAAACCAGTTGCCTCCTCTTTCTAGTGTGCAATCAGTGTAAGAGTCTTTATGATGGGCAATTACCTTAACTGCCTGCCTAAAGCAGCAACGAGTTGCATGATCAGTCCAGTGCACAAGATTATACACTCCCCACTACTTGATGAAGAAATTCAGTCTGCACTGATAGCTATCATATAATTCCAGTGTACTGCTTTTAAACTTGTTAAGAAACAAAAAAGGTGCTAAGATAACCTAGTTAGAAAGCAATGGAAAAAATAATATTTCAATCATCATAGAACTGCCCAGGTTAGAAGGGACCTCAAAAGATCATCTCGTCCAACCTTTTGTGGGAAAGGGAGGCTCGATGAGATTATCTAGCTCCCTGTCCAACTGCATCTTGAAAAAAAATATCAAGAACTCAAATATCGAATTTCTATTGCAGTTAGTGTAGCACAGAGTGATATGGTGGTTGCTTGGAATCAGATTGTAAAAGCTTTCTCTTTCTGTTGAAAAATCCTGGACATTTTTATTTATTTGCATTAATTTTATTTAACTGATTTGACTTTGTTCTATTTAAAATAGGTAGGAAAAAAAAGATGTCATACTTAAAATAATTTATAATGCAGGATATCCCCTTCTAGTTGTGGTATTTCTAGCAAAATGAAATCATGAGCGTTCCTAATCCTTTGTTTCAGTCTGTGCTGTTTAGTAATCTGCAAGGGAAGAAAGCCAAATAAACAGCTGGCATGTTTTAGCGGTTACTACTAGCTTCTCTCTTGGCTGTCTCTGTTGAATAGGAGGGATTGCCTGGTGAATTTAAACGCAGGGCTGGGTGCCACACATTCTCATCTTACAGTTCGACTCTGCTGTTACATTGAGCATTTACAAGCGATGTGGTTGCTCTTTGGTAGGAGAGAGCAAGCTTTCTCCAGGGCTAACCTCAAACTGTGAAGCGAACTCCTAATGAAGACTGTCGAAAACCTTTGCAATTCTGTTTGTAGTGTAGGGCCTGTTTCCCTGGCCATATTCACTGAAACAAATACATGCCAACATGTATATGTAAAAAGAAGAGAAGTAACATCCCTCTATCCTTCAAAAAGGCGGAGCACTTTTTGTGCACTTCTTGGGTGATGATGAAATAAGCAAGGATATTGGTCATGGTAATAAACAACTGGCAGTGGGGATGCAATATGAGATGTGGTAGTGAAGAAGTTTGTTTCACTTCTGAGAATGACTTTCCCCACAAGAAAAAATTAAGATTTAGTTAATATTAATGAATTAGTATGCATTGTAATTGCAGTCAGCAGAGTGTTTTTTTGTGCACAGTGTAGCAATATGCAGACTGTTATTGATTATTTTCATTCTATCTTCCATAATTTCTATTCTACTGTTACCAGTTTTGGTCTGTAGAAATTGAGAAGATCAATATTACTTTATTGCCTCAGTGTGGTTTTAAAAAACATCAACAATATTGAATTAATTAACACCAACGAATTTCACATGATTCAGTTTCATAATCCTATTCCTATCTGAGAGTATTTTATCTCCCTTTATCCCTATTCTTCTGTCACAGTATCTCAACTTGTTGCATCTTCACTTCACTCAAGGAGTAGCTACTATTGAGTTATACAATGCTGTGAAATCAACAGTACCATTTGAGAAGCAAGGTGCTATTCTGAATTTGTAATGATTTGTATTTATTACTGAATACAAATTTACATGAATTGCTTAACTGACTTCAGTAAAAGGTAGATTTGTTCAGTGGATGTTTACAGGTTTGTATCATGGTTAGCATGAGGAGGTTCCACATCTCACTGTGGCTTCTAGTTGGTACTGTAAAATATACGCATCGAGCTACGAGGTTTAACAAAGCCTGAGTGTGACCTATGGCATGTTTCATTCTATTTGGCTATGTGTCTGTTTTTAATTTTTTTATGGCAAACTTTTTCAAATAGCATTTCATAGTTCTAGAAGTTTGTTTATATTTTTAAGATCCTGGTTGTAATGCAGTTTGAAATGCTGTCATCCCTAATCTCAATTTTTTTATTCCTGGTCCTTATGTCATTAGTGATCTCCTCTCTTTAGATAACTGCATGTTTTTTTGTAACTTGCTTGGAGATCAACATAATGACTTAAGTCTCTAGCCCCTTATGTCCAGCTACCTTAAAATTTTCAGCCCAGTCCTCCTGTCTTTACTAATTCAAGACACACATTTAAATATGGGGTTTTCTATATTTCTTTGGCAGATTCTGAGTCTGGTATAACTGTCCATACCTTTATACATATCCTATCTTCAGTTTGTGCTGTGTGAACATCAACTTAATTGCAATTACACTTCAGAATAATACAAAATAATGCATACATATATATGCATAAAATACTTGTCTATGTAAAGATTTTAAAGACCCAGGTAATAATTTTTAAATTTGATAATTTACTTATCTAAAACCTCTCTTAAATCGAAGTGTTAGAACCCTTATTCACATGTCTATGTACACAGACTTTTAATCTACAAAGTTTTACCTTCATTTAGACATACAGTGTGAAAATACTGGCTTCTGCAGCCAGTGCTCAGAGTCTGTCTTATTTCAGAGCTGCCTGTTCTTTGTACCCTAATCCACACCATTCTAAAGTCTTTTACCCTGAAATCTCTTTACCAATCCCTCAACCCCTAATAAACTCTGGTAAGTCAGTCATCTGCCTTTTCTGTTGATGGGAATAAATTTAGTTCCCAACTTAGTTAAAATGTATAAATACAATATCTTTCTGAATGCTGGGATACGGGCCATCCAATACTAGAATTGTACATTTCTTTTCACTGACTGATTCCTTTTTACTTATTCTGGTGTCACTCTTCATTTCATTAATTTTTCATTTTCTGCCTCCAGGAAACTTCTCTCTGATTCTGGCATGTTTCCTTCTTTCTCCCTAGTGAACATACTTGAGACAAAGAAATCTTTTAGCTTTGCAGCTCTCTATGCCTCATCTGTCATCAACTCGCCTCCATCCATCACGCCAAGAGACTACAGTCTCCCTCAAAATCCTCCTGATCCTTATCTATTTGTAAAACCTTTTGTTTGTCCTTCTACCATTGACTAGAATTGTTTTAAAATTTTCCTTTCTGCTGTAGTGCTTTTTGGTTTTACTGTTTTAACAGGTACCCGTGTCTCAATTACAGCAATAGTTGTATATGACTATTGTTTGTAAGCACAATTTTGGGAGGAAAAAGAAAACATATAGTTAACAGCTGCAAAATGCTTTAGGACTATATCCTCTGTAGATTTTATACAAAACATTCATTGACTTTTCTGCAATAGCAGACGACTTGCCTTTTTTTAAACAAAGAAGCTGGAGTATATATAATGCACAGTTCACTATAATGGCAGAGACAGAAGCTCAACCAGTCTGAACTGCCCTAGCTACACTAAAGATCACAGTTTAAACAGTTTCCACTGGTTTGCATCAGGTGAGCTTATTGTTTGTCATGATCTTTTATGCAACCAGTGAAACCAGAAATGTTGTGTTAAGTGACCAGAGGAGTTGAATGAGGCTCAGGTTTCCAACTGTGAATGTTAGCTACTAAAGATAACAAAAGAAAGAGATGGTTTGAATGTATCCTGGCTGTGAACAGTGGTCAGTTATGTTAAATCGCCTGCCTCTGCAAGAGTGTCCAATGCTCTCTTGAACAGTAATTTTTAAATTTCAGATTAAGAGACAAGATACACCAATGGATTTCAGGCTTGTTCAAAAACTTATTTAGTATCACCCAGCTCAGTTCTGCTACTACAGTCTGATGTAGTGTACCAAACAGTGCCTGCATGTGAGGGACAGGGCAGGTGATCATGTATTTTGTGTAATGGATAAGCAGTTTAGGATTAATGTGTAAATTGTCAATATGAAACTAAAAGTGTAGCCTTTATTTTCAATAAGTTCTCATGAGTCGCATGAAAGGGCTTCAGCAGCCATTATAAGGTGAGAGTTAGCATTCTCTTCTCTGTAAAGAATCCCTGAACTGAGCACTCCTAGAGGAGACAACCTTTAAGTAACATTAAATTAGTTACATCTGGCTGTTTAATAAATATTATTATTTTTGTTAATTTTACTGTCTCAGTGGCATCTTGGTCTCATCTTCTGGGCAAAGATGTCAGTGCCTACCATCAACTAGGGTAGACAAATACAGATCAAAATACAGTCCTTACTGTAAAGAACTATGACTGTCAGTACCATATAACAGGTGGAAAGCACATTAATAGTGAAGTGCAAGCAAACTGGAAGACATTTGAGGTCAACGTTGCAAGCCGTGATCACAGTATACTTGCTATTTAATCTTTGTCAAGGTTTTTCTTGGGTATCACCGCAAATGAAAGACTCAAGGAGCAATCAGAAATGTACAATTAGACAGCTTTGCAAATGTTAATGGGAAACAATAACGTACAAAAGACAATCCAGAGGAAATGTCAGAGAGTGTTAGACAACTGAGCAGTTGCATGGTGGAGACTTGCATTTTTACTTCAGAACTTTTCTTTCCAGGCAAGAATACTCTATATGGCACTGGCTTCAAATTGTTATCTTCTAAATCTTACATGGCTGAATACTCATTATCACTATTATATAATATTGTTTTAACTGTTATGTCATCAGCTTAGACTTGAATTTTTGCAATTCTAATCTGAGATTTTTTGCTCAAATCTCTAAGCTATCAACCGAGTTATCTCAGATAAACCATTCTTCTGTTTAAGAATATATTGAGTTGTATTGGAATATATTTCTAATATATACTAATATATATTGTAATACATAAATATAATATATATAGTTAACCCCCACTTTCAAACCATCCTGACAATTTCTAAGCCTACGTAATAATCATATCCAGAATTCATCTACTGACTCCAAAATGGACATTTTCCTAAAGACTCTCTATCTCCATATGTAGAATTACAGAATCACAGAATAGTTACAGCTGGAAGGGACTTCTGGAGATCTAGTCCAATCTAGCTGTTCAAAGCAGGGTAAGCTAGAGCAGGATTCTCAGGGCTGTGTCCAGCTGGGCTTTGAATGTCTCTATAGATGGAGACTCCACAACTCTCTGGCCAACCTCTTCCAGTGTTTGATCACCCTCTGTCGCGGATGGAGTGAGAGGGAGAGATGCACTTCACTCGTAAAAGAGAAGTAGAAATATGTTTATTGATGTAAGACAGCGATTTAACAAAGTTTGATAGTAAATGCGACTGAGTTAACAAGATTCGATGGCAAGGTACACTTGATTATTTACTACATAGAGGACAGGGTCAGACAAAACTGTCAGGGAGACCCTCCCGTTGAGTCATGAGGTTCAGAAAGGACCCCCTTGCTTTCTAAACTCCTTCTCAGAGAGGAGTCTAGGTGCAGCTGGATCCAGTCCTAATCCCAGACTTGGTCAACAGTTTACGTCTAAAGGCTTATATATGCACAATCAATCCTTTGTGTCACTTAGCTAAGATTTCCAAGTTTAGCATGCTGTTAGTCACTCACCGAGGATCTGTTGCGGCAAGGAATCTCTCAACCTCGAGGAGTAACCCTGAGAGGCGTCCCTACTCAAAGGGAGATCCTGGCATGCAGCCCGCTGCTGTGCAGGAGAGCTCAAAGGGCTCTTGGGCTGCCCACTGTTTATGGGGGTAAGATGATTGACTCATAATCATATTTACTTACCAACTGTAGACGTTAGTTTCTTCCAAATTTGGCTTGAGTCGGACATTGACCAGCACTGTGGTTAGGTGGACGCATTGCCTATTGTGTTGTTATCTGTCTCCCCCGAGTCTACTTTGAGCTGGATGCATCCATCGTGACCTGACACATCCATCATGGTTGCCACAGGTGGTTATCGCTTGAGCAGGGTTACGGAAAAAGGTCAGGTTGGGGGTAGGGGGAGCACACCGTCACACCCTCACAATAAAAAAAACTCAACAACTCTAATGTTTAAATGGAATTTCCTGTATTCTGCCCATTGTTTGTTCCTATTGCCTCTGTTCCTGGTACTGGATATCACTGAAAAGAGTCTGGCTTCCTTTACTTTCCTTGTCCCCATCAGGCATTTATACACACTGATAAGATCCCTCTATGCCTTCTCTTCCCCAGGCTGAACAGTCCCAGCTCTCTCAGCCTCTCCTCGTGTGAAAGATGCTTCAGTCCCTTCATCATCTCTGTGGATCTTTGCAGGATTCACTTTAGTATGTCCATGTCTCTTTTGTACTGAGGAGTCCAGAACTGGACACAGCACTCCATGGGTGGCCTCACTAGTGCTGAGTAGAGGAGGAGGACCACCTCCAATAACCTGCTGGCAATGCGTTCATAATACAGCCAGGATGTTGGCCTTCTTTACCACAAGTGTGCATTGCTGACTCATGGTCAACTTGTCTGCCAGGAGCCTGGGGTCCTTTTCTGCAAAGCTGCTTTCCAGCCAGTCAGCTCCCTGAGTTTTCTGGTGCCTGGGTGCAGGAATTTGCATTTCCCAGGTGACCAGGTCCTGCTTGGTCACGTGCTAACCTCATTTCTATAGTTTAAGTCTCTTTTACTTTCCCTTCCCGAGATTCCTGTTTCACATAAAAAATCTCGAGTTTGGGATTTTACATTATGTACTTTTTGAAGACTTGTCATGTGTGAATCAGATTCAGTGATGAGCTAACCCAAATTCTAGGGATATTCAGATACAGATTTGGTTTCTTACCTCAAATTATTTTGGTTTCAGATTGTATAATTAAACAATGGTAAAATGTTTTCTGATTCATAGTTTCAGCCAAAAATTCTGCAATCTTAGCCCATATCTGTGTTTATGGAAGACGGAGAACAGAATAGAGTTGCACATACCTCTTCCTGACAGAGCATTCCTCAAGATAAATACCCTGACGGTTCTCACTGTCTAGCTCTTTGCATTATCCTCTTACACTTTCTGACTTTATTGTTGATTTTCCACAAAAAAATATTGGGAACCAACCCTTCTGTACCCTTCTGTACCTTTCAAGGGACTTAAGAGCCCCTTGAGTTTCCCAGCACAAGACCAGACGGCATGACATGGACTACCATGTTATCATGACACTTGATGTTTTCATGCATGGTATCCTTCTTCAAAAATCCCATGGTCTAGGCAGAAAATTCAGGCCTGTCCTTTATACTAATGTGATATTGCTGTTACTGCAATTCAGGTCTGCTGCTGCAGCAGCTGGTAATCTGGAGCATGTGGTGCCTGGAGGGAGTATGCTCCTTCTATGGTTGGAGAACTGTCAGTGCCGCAACTTTGTCACACTCTTGCAAAACAAGTTCCTGTACAAAGTAACTGTTGTCTGCTTGGCCCAGTAGGGCTAGTGGTTGAGAATCAACTAATTCAGGATTAAGAAATTAATAGAAACACACAAGGTCAGGAAGGGCAACTTTTGCAGGGAGCATTCGACATTCGAGGAAGTCCTCAGCAGGCTGACATTTATCCTGTAGGCGGCAAAATGTCCTCCCGGGAGAGAAGAGTTTCACTGGATGACCATACACTTCACTGGAAGATTGAAAGGCAGAAAGTCCTTTTGCTATGGGCAGACAACAGAGAACTTCTGGTACTAGTACCACATCACCAACTTGCCTGGGGACACTACCCAGGAGCAGTAAGGCACCTCCCTCCAGCATCAGAGAAATTGCAGGCCTGGACCTTAATGAGGCAGTAAGACACTGTGATTTGTTCAGTGTCCATCACCCACTTCCAGTGTGGTCTGCCCAGACACCAGACTACCTGCTCCTCCCAACCTGAGACCACCACCACTCACCAGACATCCACTAGATCACAGCTAGATTTTCAGCTAAATTGGTTCTCCAGCTGCCCTGGTTGATGTGGGTGAAGGCACAGACTTCTTGGGTTACTTGCTCCAAGAGCCTACTCCAGCACTATTGGGAAAGATCTAAATATGTTGGACAATGAGAAGCACCAGAACATTGGTGAGTCTTTTTGTGTCTTTTCAGTTGGAGGAACTGGGGGCAAGGCTATACAGGGCAAAGGAATAAAAGGAATACAGTTTTTAGGTGTTGGTTACAGCAGAGAAAAGTAGGGCAAAGATGGGATACACTCCCACAAACAAACCCTTCCCCAACTTCACATTGTCACAATTACCCCAAGGGCCCTTGGATAAGAAATTATTGTATAAATTATGTATTTTAAAACATTACTCCTTGTTAACAGTGTCACTGTTTGTATCTGGCAGCAAGTAATGTTTGTATTCTTAAAAACAATTTAAAAAAAATCAGTATGGCTATTTTCTGGACTGAATGAGAATTGGACTTTAAATCTATCTTTTCCCTCTCTCACCCCGAAAGACAAATGCCATCATTGTATACCCTTATTCTGGATCAAGCTCTTAGCTTCTAATATGTAAAAAAGCATCCTCAGATGACACTGAAAGTGTGATTGGACCAAGAGTATATTTGCAAGGTAGAGCAGAGGCATCTGGCATCAGAGCCGGGGAGCATGTGGAGGGAGCAGAAATGCTGGAGTGTGGCTGGGTGACATCCTCCAGTGAGGCACTCAGAGTTGGCAGGTGCTTCGGGCAACTGTCTCTTGCTCCGTGCTAGGTGGTGAGCACAGCAGTGGTGCCTGCTCACTGCTTTCGCAGGTTCAGAGTCATACTTTTAGCATGACTACTGGAGGAAGGCCAAACAGCAACAGATGGGTAGGGAAAGATGTGTGTGAATATAGATGGTGGAGATGGCATAAGCCTTCATGCAGAGGAGCCTTGAGTAGAGCTAAATAGTGTTTTATAAAACGTACTTTTTTAGCAGTTGCATGGGCTGGGAATCTGTCCGTTTCCTCTGTGAAGTGTGTCCTAATCCTTGCAGACAGATAGGAAATAGTACAGGAGAGAAGAACAGGTTTAGCTGTTCGATGGTGAGTCTTATTAATGAATGAGCAGAGAATTTCAGCATGGGTTGGATGGTCTTGTCCTGCTTTTTATGGTAAAACCTGGAAGAGTTTATTAAGCTTAGAGGACAGTAAGTGGAGAAAAGTGGGATATAATTGTTGGGAGAAGGTGAGGAGAAATTTAGAAGGAATGGTGAGAGAGATGAGGTGAGAACGAAAGAGATTTTCAGCTTTGAAGTAGGTAAGTGAACAGTCGTGATACCAGGTGTGGATGTAGAGGAATGATCTCCCCAATGTACTTGGAGTTTGGGTTTGCATCACTTTTGTTTCTGAAACGATGTCCATCAAAATTGTACTTAAATTTGTCACTATATAGGTGAGGGCCTCCAAAGACTACAGTGAGGCGGAGGGTAAATGCACACATAGACTGTGAATTGCACAGTAGGCCACTGTGAATTTGATGGGTTCTGATGTTGAGTGAGTCTTGTGGGGAGAGCTAGCAGGTCGTGTTGTGTCACAGGCACCTGGTTTCAGCTAGCCAGTGCATTGGCTCCACAGTGCTCTGTGATGAGTGTGATGATGGGTTTGTCAGACTCAAACTGCTTTGCCACAAGCCATCTTCCAGGGCTTAAGAGAACCTTTATCTCTACTGGGATGGGGTCCAGACGTAGATGTGCCGTTTCTTTAGTGCCACTTCTAAATTTGGCGTACAGCCAGGAAGGTGGTTGTTCATATTCTGGTTAGTGACTCGTTTAAAGGACACGGTGAACTTGCAATGCTAATTGTGGATGACCAGAGCTGTTCAGACACAGTCACCCTAATTTTGGTGGTGGTAAGTCTGTCCTGCCTAGGCTTCAGTGAGGCCTCTGCCTCTTCTCTTCACATGACAAATATCTGATTGTCACACAGGAAAAGTCACAGGCAGCTGAAGGAGAGGAGTGGACAGGGCTCTTTATGTAGGGTTCAGTAGTGGTTCAGGGCTTTAGATGTGCAAAATACAAGGGGGACATGCACCAAGTGCTACAAAGACCTTACTAAAGGATACAAGAGAGCTTATGGCATAGATACTATTGTTGGTGTTGCCTTATTCCTAGTCCTCAGGTGCCCTAAAAATGCCTGCAACATAGACACATATGGGATATTCCCATCTGGGAAGCAGTCTTCATGCTGATGTAACCAAGGAGGTCTCCCAGCTGAATATATGAGCCAGGAACAAGAAAAGGTCTTGTAATTGGGGTATTGCAAAGTTTTTTATCTCTTGTACCATGAAAAAGTAAGCCTCACCAAAATGGTAGTACAGAAGGTATCTAGTCTGCCTCCACACAAGGATTTTCAGTTGAATGGAGTTGAGTGAGAAGGGAAGCAAAAAAGTTGTAAAGCAGCAGGTGCATTCTTCCCTTGTGCTGAGATGGCAAGGCGTCTCTTGTACCAGATCAGTTTTGCACATAGGTCAGGATGTTTGAGAAATACACATTGCTTTTTTTTTGTAAGGCTTTAAAAGTTTGGATGGTAGAAGACTAACTAACCTAGCTTTTAAAGCTGTTCTTTGGTGTATTATAATGGTGGGACTTTTTTTTTGTAATAGAGAAAAAGAAGAAAATACTCCTGGCCTGAGCCTGGGATTAATTATATGTGGGTGCACTTTATTTCAACATGAAAGTCCACTTACATACTTCCTTGTCATTCAGGATAAGCTCGGGGGCAGTCTGTATTGTTGCCCAAATTAAGATTTCTGGTTTAAATGTAGCTTCTTAGCTATATAAGAATACAAATGTTTGTTTCTGTAGACAGTGAGAACAAAGGAATGTGTTTCCACAGTGACACCAAAACAATATAATAAGGCCAATAAAGCCTTCTGTTCCATCCTGTGTGTCTCTGTGGCACATTGCTGCTTAAAACATTATGGAAGGAAACTCGTACTTGTGAAGCAAGTAGACAATATCAGCATCTTACTATCACAAGGAAGGCATAACCTTAAATATGTTCTCATCATTACACCTTGCATTAGTGGACTACTAAAAATACACTTCAGGTATTTTGATTCCTAGTTTCCTTCACTAAATGTTAATTAAAAATCTTTTCCTAAAATAAGTGTAGAATCTAGTAGCTTACTTCATTTCACATATTTTCTTCTTTTTTGGTGCTGGTCAGCAGTGAAAGTTTGTATAATTCAGGTATTTATAGCTGAATGCTCATAATAGACTATGTTTAATAAACTGGTCCACAGAGTAAAAACTCCACAAACTTATGTCTTAGGGACACAATTTACATCGTCTTTCAGAACTACTGACAGACACACTGGGCTATTTATATTTTTTGTTCAGTGCTCAATTTATTTTTGACTTGTTGGTAATATTTAATAACAACAGTATATAAGGTGGCACGATTCATATAAATGTTACAAACAGCAAGAATGCAGGCTACAGTTTTATTAGTGATAATAATAAAGGAAATGGCCCACATGAAGTGAGTACAAAAAACGAAAATAATAAGGCAGTGTATGATTCCTAAAACATACTATCCTGGACCAATTAAACAACCCACATCTCCCTCAAAGAAAATAAAAGCATCAGACACAGAAAGGCAGAGCAAAAGCATTAGAATTTAACAGTGTGATGGTCAGGGGTTTATTCCCTGAAGAAGATGATTAGACTTTCAGAACGTACCCAAATTAAACCCTGGAGTGATGCCAATACTGCAGAGTCCTTAAGAGAGTTCAAAGATGTAGCCTAGCAGCCTTCACCTTTGCTGTGCTGTGTCTCCTCTTTAGATCTTGCTCTGGTGATGTTAACTGCTTAATTCCCCAGTGAAACACTGAGATCTCACCCACAGGAATAATTTATAATGCATATTATCTGTCTGATATGGATTATGTGATTTTACTGAGTAGAACGGTTTTATCTTAAATCCTTGAATACCACGGTGGTAAGCATACTAGATACAAATATCTAGTCAGAGAAAAGCAGTTTTACTCACTGATTTTGTCTCTTCTGAAAGATATACTTGCAAGCTCTCTGTTCAAAAATAATTTCCAAAAGTTCTGGTGTTAGCTTTAAAAAAATTCACCACTGCACCTGGACCTGAGAGATGCTAGCCTCATTAAGATATGAGCAGGTCTGTTAAGGAAGGGAAGTTCAGGTCAGTTAAATGAGAAAAATGGTGAACTATTTTACAGTCTTTCCTACTTGAATGCATGTTGTCTACACACTATTTTTTATTTATAAGACACATTGAGTGTCTGTGACCAAAGTTGTATGCCTGTTAATGTTAGCACAGTATGCTAAAATGTCCTTGAAGCACATAAATTTAGAAGAATACAAGTAAATATAACATAATGACAAATAATTTCTTCCTCCCTAATCCTCCAAGGTTATTATGAGCAACTGTTTTGTAAATGGAAAACGGTTAAGATTACCCCAGTACATACTGTATACCTCACTTACGCTTAGAGCACTTGCTTTTGAAATACTGGTAAGCTTGTCAATATTAGTCTTTCAGAAACTTGTGACTTGCTGTTTAGATTATATCTTAGAACTCAGTTTTATGGATAGTTGGGGATGTTTAGCATTTGGAAGATCAGGTTAGAATGATTAATCTTAGTTATGCACATCTCCTGTTAAATTATGCAAGTCTTGACCTATAATAGGGTTTGAGATGACAGGGGGTTTGAGCAGATTAAGGTTCCTTGCAGGGATAGATATTCATGCGCAGCTGAATCCAGATACTCAACAGTAAATGTCTTGTGGTCTGGAACAGCTTGACACGTATAACTTCCACTGAAATCAATGGGACTGATAGGTACTGTATAAGGGCTATTGTCTTGTAATTGGTACAAGACTTGGAAACAGAAATATAAATCTTTGCAGATTAATTATTTTTATTGTGTTTTTAACTCTTATTACTATTTTTTCAAGTTTTGGCAAATGTGCACATGCTTAATTTACTACCATAAGCATTTCTCTTTAACAGTCACATTAAAGTTGATTTGTAGGTAATTGCAGATTGGAGCCTTAGAGTGTATTTAATCTGTGTAAAAATGGTAGATAGTCACAGGATTGAGTCCACCATATTGTTGTACAAATTGCCATGATAATTGCCATTACTGATTCTTGTAACAATACATTTCACAAGTAACGGAGTAAATTTTCTCACTGTTCTAGTTTTTGTCACTGCAGCCAGAATGTATTATCAGAGACAGACAGAGATGCCAACCATTAAAAAGTGAATGTAATTAATTTTTTTGTCACAAATTTTTATAAGAAGAAAACCTGGCATATGGTTAACCCCCAATTATGGAATAAAGTAATTTAATATTGCCTCAAAATAGTTATGATTACTGAAAACATAATCACCTTCGTTAATTTTTTGGTAGCGCACCACATTCTAATATTGCTCTATAATATGTTAAGGTAAATTGATGCATTTTAAAAATACATATTTGCGAACAGTAAACAGAAGTGGTATTTTGGAGTACATCTGGTACATGTTTGAGATAAAGTTTAAAATTATATAAATTGTGTAACATTATAGCTGGTAGGAAATAAAGCTGATTTTAAATTTAGTTTGCCTGTTAATGTCAGTCATGTTTAAAAAAACCCATGCTGTTCAATGATAGTCATCTTTATTGTCACCAGGGATTGAGTTAGAGATCTAAAAAAAAAAAGGGGAGTGAGAGTGAGCATTTAGAATTTTAAATAAAAAAAGGTAAGGCTGCAATCTAGCACCCTTTAAAAATCAGTGGAAGTATTTCCTTCTCACTTTTTTGAAAATTGGATCATGAGAGTGAACAGGCATCAGCTGTGGCAAACTCATTTTTACGGAGCAGTCATGAAGAGTGAGGCAGTTTCCATGCTGCAAAGGGGATTCCAACAGTAGCCTTATTAAATAATAATGAGTGGTTAATCAGATAAAGGAAGGAGAAATGGGAAGACTTAGAACAAAAAGTGTGCTTTAAAGGACACAAAGACGTACTGAGAAGGAAGAAGGAAAAGGAGTTAAGAGCTTACTGGGAGAAAATGTTGAAAAACATAGTGCAAAGAGGGGTAAAAAGGATGGTAAAAAGTGGTGTGCAGTGTAAAAGAGGATACTGGAAAGGGAGATGGCTAGTAGGGATAAAACAAAGGACTGTAGAAAGCTGAAAACCAGCAATGATGATGTCCTTTCCTGCCAGTAGCAGCACCTTGGGGACTTTGGTTTCCAGAACAGATGAGTGAAATCACAAGCTTTGGCAAGGGATACACAAATCACCTCATGAAAGGTAGGAGAGGAAATGTGGGGCATGTTGACTGAGGTTGACTGAGGCTGAGGTACTCAACGCCTTCTTTGCCTCAGTCTTTAGTAGTCAGAGTGGTTATCCTCAGGGTACTCAGCCCCCTGAGCTGGAAGACAAGGACGACGAGCAGGATAAACCCCCCATAATTCAAGAGGATGAAGTTAATGACATGCTACGCCACCTGGATGCTCACAAGTCTATGGGGCCGGATGGGATCCACCCGAGGGTACTGAGGAAGCTTGTGGCGGAGGAGCTTGCTAAGCCGCTCTTCATCATTTTTCAGCAGTCCTGGTTAACTGGGGAGGTCCCGGATGACTGGAGACTCGCCAATGTGACGCCGATCTATAAGAAGGGCCGGAAGGAGGATCTGGGGAACTACAGGCCGGTCAGCCTGACCTCGGTGCCAGGGAAGATCATGGAGCGGTTGGTTTTGAGGGTGCTCACGAGCCATGTCCGGGACAACCAGGGGATCAGTCCCAGCCAGCACGGGTTCATGGAAGGCAGGTCCTGCTTGACCAACCTGATCTCCTTCTATGAGCAGGTGACCCGCCTAGTGGATGAGGGAAAGGCTGTGGATGTGGTCTACCTGGACTTCAGTAAAGCCTTTGACACTGTCTCCCACAGCATTCTCCTAGAGAAGCTGGCGGCTCACGGCCTAGACAGGTGCACTCTTCGCTGGGTAAAAAACTGGCTGGACGGCCGAGCCCAGAGAGTTGTGGTGAACGGAGTTAAATCCAGTTGGCGGCCGGTCACGAGCGGTGTTCCCCAGGGCTCAGTACTGGGGCCGGTCCTGTTCAATATCTTTATCAACGATCTGGACGAGGGGATCGAGTGCTCCCTCAGTAAGTTTGCAGACGACATCAAGTTGGGTGGGAGTGTTGATCTGCTCAAGGGTAGGAAGGCTCTGCAGAGGGACCTGGACAGGCTGGATCGATGGGCCGAGGCCAACTGTATGAGGTTCAACAAGGCCAAGTGCCGGGTCCTGCACTTCGGCCACAACAACCCCATGCAATGCTACAGGCTTGGGGAAGAGTGGCTGGAAAGCTGCCTGGAGGAAAAGGACCTGGGGGTGCTGGTTGACAGCCGGCTGAACATGAGCCGGCAGTGTGCCCAGGTGGCCAAGAAGGCCAATGGCATCCTGGCCTGTATTAGGAATAGTGTGGCCAGCAGGAGCAGGGAGGTGATCGTGCCCCTGTACTCGGCACTGGTGAGGCCGCACCTCGAATCCTGTGTTCAGTTTTGGGCCCCTCACTACAAGAAGGACATGGAGGTGCTGGAGCGTGTCCAGAGAAGGGCAACGAAGCTGGTGAAGGGTGTGGAGCACAAGTCTTATGAGGAGCGGCTGAGGGAACTGGGGTTGTTTAGTCTGGAGAAGAGGAGGCTGAGGGGAGACCTCATAGCACTCTACAACTACCTGAAAGGAGGTTGTAGCGAGGTGGGTGTTGGTCTCTTCTCCCAAGTAACTAGCGATAGGTCGAGAGGAAATGGCCTCAAGTTGCGCCAAGGGAGGTTTAGATTGGACATTAGGAAAAATTTCTTTACTGAAAGAGTGGTCAGGCCTTGGAACAGGCTGCCCAGGGAAGTGGTTGAGTCACCATCCCTGGAAGTATTTAAAAGACGTGTAGATGAGGCCCTTAGGGACATGGTGTAGTGGGCATGGTGGTGTTGGGTTGGTGGTTGGACACGATGATCTTAGAGGTCTTTTCCAACCTGTATGATTCTATGATTCTATGATTCTATGATGCTATGACTTGTGGAGGTAGCGAGGGAATTGAAGGGAGGATTTCATACAGTACCACATTGGTATATTTTTAAATGTGTGAAATTTTTAGGTTTTTTTCTGACAAACTAACCAAAATCATGTGCTCATTTGGGATCTCCAGTTGCTCAGCTTGTTAAAAAACTAGAGAGAACATTGACCAGAAGCACCCCGTAGGCTAGCTTCCTGAACTTCAACCGTACTTTTAACTCCACTAACTCTTCAAGGCATTTTATGTGACATCTCTGTGTACTTATGAACAAAGAATGCTAACTGCTGCTGAAACAAAAGCCAAAATTTATCCTTGGTGTATCTACAATGAGTACTACCAGAGACAAATTTCCCCCTGTATTCTTAACTCAGGCGTTCAGTATGAAATTCAATTTTTCCTGACATTATTAGCTCTGCTGTACTACTAGAACTGGTTGATACTACAGGCCCCATAGGTTGTATTCCCCATTTATTTCTGTAACCATTGAAGTGTGTCAAGACTTGTGGACAATTTAAGGATTAAATCTAAACTGCTCAGTGCAGTATTTCAATTTTCATAACTACAGAAATGTTGAAAAAATAGGAAAGATATGGCCATGTTAATTAAGAACAGCTAGGAGGTAGGACCATCACCATCACCACCACCACCCCCAGGAGAAATTAATAGTGAACTAGATAGTAAGAGTTGTCCTAGGAACTGCTAACTAGCCCCAATTCAAAGCAGGGCATTAGCTCTGAATGACACCACCTTTTCAAACTGCATAAGATGCATAGGAGTGATGTGAGGTGAAAGAAAAAGCAGAAAATGCTGATTTTAGTTTCAACTTACAAATGGCAATTAAAAGATGGTTAAAAAAATCCCAACGATTTATTTCCTTGAAAAAGTCTTAATCATGGAGCCAATTTATGTGCAGCTTAAACTGCCTTCTATAATCTGAATGCTAGGACCTGGAGAAAGTCTATTAGCTGCAGACTGTTTTAATTTGTCTTTCACTATGTGTTTAAAATGTCATACAAATTTTCAAACTTTCTCTTGAAAGTCCACATGTTGTATGGTTAAACAAGGTCCATAGTCAAGAACTCCTGAGAGTCATATCCCTCTGTTCTCTTATCAAGTTTTCTCATGGTGAGGTTCAGACATCTATTCAAATACAAATCTGTGATATGTCATATTCAGATATCACCGTACAGAATAGGCAGGTAGGTATGAGGCTTACCTGGTCTCACTAACTTCACCAAAAACTGATGCTAACATCATGTGCCTTTCCTGGGCATGGTAACAGTGGTCAGAATGAGTCAAGGTTGAGTAGAAGTTGGCTGATGAGTAAAGCTGATGGAAAAACAAGACTTGCATCTTTCTGGAAATATCTCTGTATCAGAATCACTTTTCTCAAAAAAAGTGTGTAAAAGAAATCTCTGTCGAATTATCTGTGTTATATTATTTTCCATTTAAAAGCACGTATTTATGTCTTGAGGCATTTTGTTCAGAAACAGTACAGTACTGCAGCGTGTCCATGTGCACCACCATTGTCTCTCAGAGAAGTCAGAGTTCAGGAACTTCATGACCCATCTTCCTCTAGGGAACAGTGTCCTCGTCTGGACTGTATCTTCCATTGTGCCTTGCAGTTATGGTAGTCCTGTGATGCCTCAAAGCTATTGATCTAGATGACAGAATAATATGGTGGGTTTTGGTTTACTGAACTCAAAACAAAGTAAATAATGTTGATATCCAGAGCACTGGTAAATGTTATGAAGATCGGAGTGTTTTACTTTTGAAGTTCTTCTATGTGTCTTCCTGTGAAATATTGATTAAAGTCATTCTTCTGGTTGACATGAGAGTCCCAGGATGATTTTAGCACCTGTGGCTTAGGTTTCTTTTACTATCTGGCTTGCTGTGCCACAAACCCTCCTCTCTAACTTCTGAGATATGTTGTAATTTCTTTTGAAGGTTAGGGTGCATTTCATAATTACTACTACATTAGCTGCATTCTATTGGACTGAAACATAATATACCAAATTCTGATGTTCATGATAAGGAATCTGAGATTGGCAAAGTAGACAAGTGAATATTCATTTATTAGAAGAGTCAGTAAAGGTTTTGCCTGACAAGATCACGTGGGAGGATAAACTCCTAGAATGGTTAAGGGGGAACCTGTTGTTATGGAATCTATTTGTATCATTGATATAGGGAGAAAAGAACAAAGGAATCCCTAAAATCTGAATTTAAACTGATAAAAGAAAACTTAATGTAAAACTAGTCTCGTAGTTCTTTCTGAACAGATTCAGCCAAACAGGGACAAACTCAAGGTCTCAAAGTGCAGTTCAGAAGATGATGGTTAAAGAAGAAGGCCTAAATAAGCAATAGAGGTGTTTCAGAAAAGAAAAACCTTATGAAAAAAACCCATTTGGTCTGAATTGAAGTGTAACTACACTTATTTTAATAAGGTTTCAGCTTAGTCTAGCAGTTGAGAAAAAATGATGGTTGAAGAGCACATACGCAAAAAACACCTCTCAGGTATGTTGTGGTGGGTTGGCCTTGGCTGGACGCCAGGGTCCCACCAAAGCCGCTCTGTCACTCCCGTCCTCAGCTGGACGGGGGAAAGAAAATACAACGAAAGGCTCGTGGGTCGAGACAAGGACAAGGAGAGATCACTCACCAATTACCATCATGCGCAAAACGGACTCAACTCAGGGAAATTAATTTAATTTATTGCCAATCAAATCAGAGTAGGGTAATGAGAAATAAAAACTAAATCATAAAATACCTTTCCCCCACCCCTCCCTTCTTCCCAGGCTCCACTTCACTCCCAATTTTCTCTACTTCCTCCCTCCCAGCAGCGCAGGGGGACGGGGAATGGGGGTTGCGGTCAGTTCATCACGCGTTGACATTACCTGAGAGTCACAGGTCTCCTTCTGGCCACTTTAGGAAGCAAATTCTGGAATTGGTAGACCTTGGCTACCCTGTATAAGAACCTATTTTAATATGGGGATTCTTTTTTAATAGCGACTTCTGACTATATAAGGTGCTGCACTTCATACTGTATGTATACGGATATGCAATTTTGTACTTTAGCTGTGTACACAAAAATATAAAGTTTGAACAATCTATTCAGATACATATTAGTTTCACAGACTGTGTTACAATATGTAATGAGTGAAAAATGAATAATTAAATAGATGTAAACATATGCAGTGATAGGTGTTTATATATGTGTTAAATACACCTAAAAAGTAACAAATGTAAATGGGATTTTCACTTCTGACACAAGGAGGGATCTAAGCACTGAAGTGTGGAATTCTGTCATCTGTATTTTCTTGAGCACGTGAAATTTCCTTCACCTCACAGAAGAGGTAGGGTTTTCAAATGCAAACATATAAAATAAAAGATATAATTGAATACAGTAAGACTGAATCTATTTAGCAGGTCTAATTGATAAGACTTGTGAAAGACTATAAAAAATGCCACTGTGAGATTAATTTGTGCAGAAAAATATATGTGAAGTATTGAAGCAGTAGCAATGATTGTAGTTGCGGGCAGTGTTAGTGGTAAAAATACATATGCTGAAGACCTAGAAGTACTTTATCATAATAAATCATTAAGTTTGTATAGAATATGTCTGAAATGTTGGTTGGAAAAAGTACTGCAAATTCTAAGAAGAATCTCACTGTTTCCTGCTGATCTAGAATTTGTCCCAGAAGTTTGGAAGCAGATAAGCCGTCTCTTGTTCTTGAGGACAACAGACCAAGCCTAAATCTTGTTTTACTAGCTGCTCTTCTATACCTGTGTTTGCCTGGAAGATGAGGCTTTATTGTACTGTACATGGTTTACTACTGAGACCACTGGAAAGACTTCATTGCTTCTGAGGTGATGAAACACTTACAGTGAACATGTATCTCAATGGGATCCATTCACAGTTGGGACATTTCAAAATCTTACTGGAAACTCTCTGTAGCACACAGCATAGGGAGCCTTCCATTTTGTGCTCCTTTTGTTCAGAGTATCCGGTAATCACTGCTTATACTAATTATGTGTTGTTATCCTTATCTTAGACCTGGCAGTAATGAGACCCATGCAAACCCTTCCTCAGTGGGATAGGGTGGAGAAAGCATGCTCCCAACTGTGCTTCGCATTGGACACTTTACAGCTCTGCTGGGTACTTACAAAGTGCATGGAGGGAACAGCTTCTGTCCTTGGTTCATAGTCAGAAACTCCAGACTGTAATTATACACCTCAGCAAGATAGATGAACTTGGCAGCAAGAACTACTGTTTGTCTTTTCATTATGGCTAAGTACATTGGATGAAACAGATGCAATTGTTACCTCGATCTGTCTTACTATGATCTGACCTCTTTCCACACTGGGGCTGATGGGAGAGCAACAGTACAGCTGTGACAGGTCAGCTAGGATAACATTCACTGGGGCATGATGATGATATTGTCAGGCCATCTCAAACATATCTTCCTGAGAAATACTGATTACTTCCAGTAAGGCAAATTCTGTTTCGTGAAAGCATTTGAAAATTGTTGGCTTTTATTCTAGTGAAGGTGGATGTAAATTTGAAATATCAAAATCTCTCTGGAAAAAATACCATCCTTTGAGCAAATAGATTTTGATATTTGTATAATACTTTAATCTGTGGTTATTTCGAGCATTTTAACATTATAATTGCTAGACATCTGCATTGTTTGTTTGTTGGTTAAAAATCATACTAGCAAATAGCCTATTTTCTCAATAGCCGCTCAAGAAACTTTCAAATGCTGTTGAATTTTGTAATATAGAAAAAGGTCTTATTAAGTGTTTCCAAAAAGATTTCTAGATTGGACTGAGTATCGAGTCAAATCATCACAGTATCCATATATATTTTCTTTTAGTCAGACTTATTTTACAAGACACTATGAAGCAATTTTAATTTGCATATTCAGGAGAGAGTGTCTGGAGTTGCTGAAAAGTTTAATTATGAAATAAGTATTTTTTAATCTCTAGGATGATGCAGTTTTGTTGGGAGTAACAGTTTTTACTATACTAACCTGGCTTAAAACAAAATGGGGATTTCAATCCTAATTCTGAGACAACAATTGCTATTAACTAAAATAGGTATTAAAGACCGAAAGGACTACTTTCACACCTAAATAAGTTAAGCCTCTATATCAAGTCTACTCAGTGTCATCTGTTTTCTTTGTATCTAAACTTTCACTAGCTGAGGACTTTGTTCTTCGGGGCTGCTGATCTGGCAGTTTCAAGTTTAACTGGTGGGATTTATGCACACGCTTAATCTATGAAACCAGGGCTTGAAGATAAATGTAAAAAAAAAATCAGTATCTAGGCACTTGGACATACTGCATTTCTAGTGTATTTTTGAATCTCTATTGAATTGTCCTCAGTAAGACTGAGGCCACACTTTGGTGAGCCAGGTTGTATGCCAGTCAAAATCACTAGAGGTCTGGTTGGAGTATCTACAGTGTCTTAGGCTGTAATGATTTGAATGATTAATTAGATGTTCTGATATTAATTATGTATTAAAGACATTTATTCATTGTTTACTAGTGCTCTTGGGCTGTATATGCAAACATATATGTAATATACCTTAAATGGGAAGGAACTACATGAAAGTCCTGAGTAACCATGGGCTGCATTAGGATAGTTAAGTGGTAAGTGGGTTTTCTTAGTAAAGGCTACCCGGTAGTAACCCTGTTGAGTAGCTGTGTCAAAATGGTATATACAGTTTGTGAAAATCCTCTGAATTTCACAGTAGGAGTACAGTAAACAGTGCTATCATTTCTGGAAGTTAAGACGTTAATTATTTATTATGTGATGACACTGACAGCACCCTACTAGTATTGATACTACATCATCCATTCAAGGCTAGTATTCAATCTGCACAATATATATCAATATGAAAACATAAGAAAGGAGTCTCTAATTCAGTGTACAGTACTAGCCTTCAGTACTACCATTATTTAGAGGTATAATATCATATGATTACTTAATCATCTCATTCAATGTTACATTCTCTTGATGGCCTCAGTGAATAACTATTTCTTTGGTCATCATATACATAAAGGCTTGCAGCATTATTTGCATATCAATTTGTAGTGGTAAATAGCTTGTAAAAGTTACAAATTGTGTATTTTTGGTTAGCCATAAAATTTTGGCAAATGATAAAACAAGATAGACCAAATATTGGAGTTTTTTAATCATAGTTCAGTTCTGAGCAAGGCCTATACGTTAGCTACTGGCAGTCCCGATGTCCTACTTTAAGTTTGATTCACCTCTTCTGGAAAATATTTAACAATGGTCACCTGTGGGTACTTAGGAGAGAAAAAGGAAGGTAAGCCAATGTTGTGGGTTAACCCCTGTAGGCACACAGCCACTAGCTCACTCCTCCCACAGCGGGATGGGGGGAGAGAGTCGGAAGAGTGAAAGTGAGAAAACTCGTGGGTTGAGATAAAGACGGTTTAATAGGTAAAGCAAAAGCCGCGCACGCAAGCAAAGCAAAACAAGGAATTCGGTCACTGCTTCCCATCGGCAGGCAGTTGTTCAGCCATCTCCAGGAAAGGAGGGCTTAATTACTTGGGAAGACAAATGCTATTACTCCGAACGTCCCCCCTTACTCCATTTCTCCCCCAGCTTTTATTGCTGAGGATGACGTCATACGGTGTGGGATTTCCCTTTGGTCAGTTGGGGTCAGCTGTCCCGGCTGTATCCCCTGACAACCTTTTGCCCACCCCCAGCCTGCTCGCTGGCAGGAACAGCAAAGGCCTAAGCACTGCTCAGCAGTAACGAAAATATCCCTGTGTAATCAACAGTGTTTTGGTCACAAATCCAGAAGATAGCACCATAGGAGCTTCTATGAAGAAAATTATAACCATCTCAGCCAAAACCAGTAAAGCCAAGAAAATCTGGATATAGATCTGACTTCTGTATAGGTACTGATTCTACTTCTTTCTTCTCCTGAATAAAAATATGTTTGTAGCTGGACTTTAGAAACAGGTTAAGTCTAACTCTAACATGATGAAAACATAAAATATTAATTAATGGTCTTTCGGAGAGTCTTCGTTATACCTTTCTCAGAGGACAAGTACAAGGGGACAGCCAATGCATTTGAAAACTGATAATCCTAATGGAGAAAAAAAAAAAAAAGAAACAGCAAAAGCAAAGAATGGAATTAATTTTCTTAAAACCTCTCCTTGGCAAGTCAGATATTCTGCTGGTAGATGGCCATTGGACTTTCCTCATCTGACCCCCATTTTTCCGTATTTTAAAAAAATAAATAATACTGCCTTTGGTTGCAGTTCTATTTGATTTGTTAAAATGTGACTTGCTTACATACGGACTTAATCTTACTGACACAAATTTCCTGAAGTCTGGGACTAATACCATTTAGTAAGTTAAATTATCTCTGTTGATGCTAATGGATCCACCGGTCAAATTTTTTATTGCATCTCCTGCTTATCAACTCTTCTTTGGTAGCTGGCTGACCAAAGTGAGCTGTATTTAATACTGCATTTCGGGACCAACTTTGTCAACGGCACTTCCAGGTCATTGAATGAGTAGCATTGTTTCAATTGGAACAATACAGTCCAGGTGAAGTCAAGGGACAATGATAAATATTCGGCACTTATTAGGGTATACAATTATTGGGTTTAGGGTACATAAATGCAGCTATTATACTTTTAAAGTGTTGTCATTACTGTCCCTTGATCACCCTGCTTCCTTTAACAATCTGGCACTGTTGCCTTAAATAACATTTCTCTTCTTTAAATACATACATACTTTTAACTGCTTATTGCCTTTTAGTGTTCTCTCTGGGAAGTTGTCATCCTAAGCATATACGATGAAGGCCAGCAGTTGTCATGGCAGGTCTTTGGTGTTCATTTAAGAGAGTTTATAGTAAATGGTGAAGATGGCCTCTGGAAGGAAGTCTATACATACTAAGTTCAGCAGCTGAGCCTGGGGAGATTTGTCTGTCAAATTATTACATTCTGTCGGCACTGACGTATGAACATCAGTGGAAGACTTTCTGCTAAAGCCTGGGCACTCCAAGTTCCTGTTGGGCACAGTTCAACAAGGTACATTATGCACGACAACTAGCTCCAGTGGCCACAAAAAAAAAAAAAAATTGCTTTGATGTGATTTACTACAGTGGGTACTGAGTAGAAACTTTTGTCAGAGGGTAAGACATAAAAATGAGCATGGTAAGCATTTTAGTCTTGAAAAAAATGTGAAGAGTCATGTAGATTCACTCAAATCCAAGTGCCTATCATTTCCAGAGAAAAGCAAAGAAAGAGATCTGGAAAAAATATGCAGGAGAGCTTCCTACAGGATTTCTTTTTTGCAGGTGAAATAGTTTTTGAATGGGTAGTAGGCAAGATACAACCTTTTTAGCATCAACATAGTAACATGAAGTTTTATCTTTCTATGCTTTGATGACCTATGAGGAATCGCTTTGTAAAGCCTGTCTGATGGCTCTAGAGATGTGCTGAGGAAGTATGTTTTACAAAACTTCTCAGTAAATGAAAAACATTAATGTCCTTTATGCTAAATAGTAAAGCTGTATGTTAGTTATTTGATTTCTGTAAAATCTTGTTCCTACTTTGAAATGAATTTTAATATTACCCTTCCCCTTTGTGACATGCTTTAAGTTTACAGTAGGTCAAAACTCCAGTTGACTCACAATAGGGATAAAAACAAACAAAACAAAGAGTCCTAATATAGACATTGACCTCATACTGTACTGTAGGTAACATTGGTCTTGCTCATCTCTTGCTGCCTTTGCATGCACTTCGTTGTGGGAAGTAAGAAATCCTTGTAGTTTTCTGGCCACATGTCTTCTCTTCACTAAATAAAAGCAATGAAAACTGACCTTTTAAATAAAGTTCTTTATTAATATATATTAAAACACTTCACAGAAAAAGTGAGCATTGTTATTCCCATTGTATAGATGGGGAAACTGAGGCATATAAAGGTAAAGTCATTTGTCAAGAGACCCAAGAACCCACCTGCAAAAATAAGACCAGAACTTCCACCACCTGAATCCCTGTTCTCTGTTCACTGGGTCATGTTGCTCTGCTTTCTTCAGCAGAAGTACTGTGCCAATTAATTCTGATTATTCTGTCCTTCATTGACCCTTTCCCATGCAGGAGATAACCCAAAGCTCACTGAAGCTAGTGAATCTTTCCAGTGAGGTTGTATGATTTTGGATAAATCATGTGATGGTTGCTACTCCATTTACATATTATATTTTATGAAAAAAATACTCCATTTACGTTCGTCATACCTCTGAAATCATATGGCCAAATACTGTAGCTCAGGATATTTATGAATAATAAGCAAGTGTTATAGAGTTGCAATCAATCCAGAGGTTTCCTTCTTATAATTCACACATTATTGTATTCATAGAGTTTGAGGACTGGATCAAAAATTAAGTAAAAGCAATGCGAAACCCTAGATCTTAAGCTTCGGCCTTTAATGAGACTTTTACGTGGAAGCATTTTTGCTTTGATTTGAGTTCATTCAAATCCTATAAAATGGGATCATTGAAAAAAAGGAGGAAGGGTGGAGGAAAGGACAGAAATTAAAGGTTATACAACCCAAGTGGCTGGCATGTCACGCAGTTTAAATAGGATGCAATGTTAAATTCACCCTCTTCCCTGTCTCTGTTTAACTCTTTAATTTCCAGTATTTAATATTTTAAGCTGGTTTCATACGGAAATGAGGCCCATGAAATCTCACTTTCTCTGTTTCATTCTCTTCCACAGCATTAACTCTTGAAACTTCACATCAATTAAACAGTAGAATAAAAGTCTTGAACTTAGAAGAAGTTGGTCATACAAATTGGTCATGAAAACTGGTTAGTCAGTGAAAGAAAGAGACCCACTGAGGTAAAAAGTCATGCAGAACTCAGATCTCATGTATTCTGAGGGTCTGGCAGGCCAAAATCACACACATGCCCACAGGCTCGTCAGCATGCTAGAAAGGTAATAGATTTGGAAAGTTAGGCTGTAATTTAGAGTGACTCTGCGAAAGCTACATCAGAGCTGAATTTTGCTCAGACTCGTTAGAAAGGATTCAGTAGCTCTTTGAAGTAGTTGCTGTCATAATAAGTGTGGTTTGGGCTTGATAGTAGCAAAGACTTCTCAATGAGTAGCCGAACTGAACTAACAGGTCATGTCTCAAAAGCAATAAACGTTTTGCAGAAGGGGTGGAATGAGCAACAAGACAGGCTGTTTCAAGAAAGGCACATCAATGAACTCAAGAGACAAACAAATCAGTTGCCATAAAAAGGTAACAGAGAAATATAACTTGAAGCTAATAAAATGAGAACAGGTGGTGAAGTATAAAAGTATTGGACTTTTACTTTAAATACCTTCCAGTAACTGATGCTGAAAGCACAACCAAGTAAGTTTAGACATCATCTGTAGAAACTGGGAAATAAGTAAGGCTCCACAGCCGTTCCTGTGGCTACTCTTGTTCCACATTATGTGTTGGGTTTTTTAATAATTTAGCTTAGTCTCCTTTGAAACAGGATTAAGTTAAACTACAAGAAGCAAACAAAACCCCTTCAAAATGCACAATACCTATTCTTAGCCATTTTCTTATTGTTGTGGGTTAACCCCAGTGGACAGCTAAGCACCACACAAATGCTCACTCACTTCCCCCTGCTACCCCAGTGGGATGAGGGAAGAGGAAAGGAAGAGTAAAAGCAAGAAAATTTGGGGATCAAGATTAAAAAAAATATTGTTTAATAAGTGAAGGAAAAGTGGAAGAAGAGAGAAAGGAAACAAAAGAAGTGATGCAAAGACAATCACTCACCACCTCCCACAGGTAGACTGATGCCCAGCTAGTTCCCAAGCAAAAGATGACTAATGTCCCTAAGCCCTCTCTTTTCCCTTTTATTGCTGAGCATGATGTGATATGCTATGGAATATGTCTTTGGTTGGTTTGGGTCATCTGCCTGGTGTGTCCCCTCCCAACCTATTGCACACTCCCCAATTCATTTGCTGGGCGGGGCAGATTGAGGAACCGCGAAGGCCTTGACTCTGTGCAAACACTGTTCAGCAAAAGCTAGAACATTAGTGTGTTATCAGTATTGTTTTGGTCAAAAATCTAAAACACAGCCCCATATGAGCTACTATGAAGAAAACTGATTCTATCCTAGCCAGGCCCAGTACAGATTCTTAATAGAAGGAGAATCTTAATACCAAGCAGGCGTGCTCTTAAATATATACTCTGACATTTCTCAGTAAAGTGTTCTTTTTAAAACATACCCTATTGCCATTCTTAAAGAAAAAAAAAAGGTCTTCATTTTAAGGATTCCGTTAAGACTTTGGTGGATAGAGAGACCTCAGGATCCTTGTGGGAGGAAGGCTGGGATCTGTCTGTCGGTTTAAATGCATATTTTAGGATGACTTTTTACATTTTGTTCTATCAGTAAGCGCTCTTTCCTTCTCCCCCTACTGTCTTCCTACCATTACATCCATGCATGGGTGCTGCTCATTTCTCATTTCTGAGGCTGTCACTTTTCTTTCTAACCAGCCTTCTGTGCTGGTGACTGCTGCTATAGCACTTTTGCTTTGGCTGGGCAGGCAAAGTGAATCCCAGTGAAGCAATACATCAGTTATGAAACTCCCACCAGAAATTTTAATATGAGCACCTGTGATTGATGAAGCCAGTCTTCCAATCAGTGTAGGGAGGATTTTAACACATAATTTTCACGGTGTTAAAGTGAACTTCTCACATAAATCCTCAGCACAGTGTATCTATGTGGGGAGCCTGGCTGCCTGGAAGAAAAGCTAGTGTATAGTATCTGTTTTTTTCAGCATTAGCATCCTTTCTCCCATCTTTCAGGGTTCCTCTCCTGTGTCACTGCCCTGTCCTATACATATGTAATGTAGTGCCCTAATTTGGTCACGACTCTTCCTATTTCATATACATCCATACACATTTATGTACATATCAGTGTAATACATGCCTAAGCCATCTGGTATCTTTCCTTGCAAATGTTCACACAGAAAATTGACTGTGAGTAAGGTTCTGAACCTGCCTGTCCAAATGGTCCATATTTGTTTGATTTCTTTAGCAAATGCATAGATCCTATTAGTGAGACTGATCCAACATATTTCCATGTGTCAGCTGTACCTGCTGCAAGTGTCATTCTGTTCAGTGATAACAGGACTTGCATCCTAAAATAGAGAGAAAACAAGAACATCAGGTCCTTTTGAGGATCTGAATAGCTTTTTCTACCATCTGCTGACCAATGCTTTGAAAGAAAGAGTGTCTGTGTCTGGATTGACACCTTTCTTCTTTTTAAGCCAATAAAAGAACGGCCTGAAAAGAGCCTACACATGCTGTGTTTGCAAGAGAAGCTTATTAGAACGTAAAATGTCAGTGGTATCATACGTTTGCAACTCATTATAGTATACAGGAGCTGATACAGGTATTCTGTTAGTGTCTTAGTTATATTTAATTATCCTTTGAAACTGTGTGATAAAACTATTTTACTGTTACTCTAGGTAGTGTGATACAGAAATTGCAGAAGTTACAGAAGAGGAGAAACAGATATGAAGAAAAGAGACGTTTGAATCCCTTGTTTCTTTGTTACAGTGTTAAGACATACAGTTTGGAAAGATTTTTTAGATAGTCTTGTATGAATAATTTTTTCATTAGTAGGTACACAGCCAAAATTAGAAATTGTAGGAGTTAGAAGTTATGCTGCAGGATCCAGTTTAATCATCATCAGGTGTAGCCAGTAGAAATGTTTGCATGGTCAGAAGGAGTGTCTGGGGCAAAGGAGTTCCTTTCTCTGAAGCATCTGATGTTAGCCAAAGAGTAGTACTATTCTAGATGGACCAATGATCTATCCTAGTAGTGTGTATAGAATAAGGAAAATAAAAACAGTTTCCTTGGAATTCAAATTTGGATAGTCTACATTTCATATGTGTGCTATACATCCTCACTTCATCATTTTTTCACGTGAAATTAGTTTCATGTGAAATCAACCATTATTAAATTCCATTTTAGATATTATCCAATAAGGCAGAGTCAACCACCCAGGGAAAGGTAATCTTATATTTTAGTCCAATAAGATATCTTTCTTGCATAACACATTAATTTTAATTGTAAGCATTTTCTTAAAATAAAATTTACTTGGTGGTAATGCTCCTATATTCAGTATAATATTGACACAATAAGCTCTTTTCTTCTTGATTCAAAATAGTGTGTAACTCCATGGAAATTCTGCTGTCATCTAACCTTAAATACATTCAGTTGTATTGAATTACAATGGAATTCAGCCTGGAGCCTGTAGTCATTGCAACCGTAACCTCACAGACAGGGATCTAGTACTGATTCAACTTACCTTTGTGCTCCCACAGTCCCGGTATACACTTGATACCAGGACAGGCCGTGGCTTTTTTTTACTTCTGCTGGCTTATGGGACACTCTGTTGCTTTGATTTGAGCACAGCCACAGCACTGTTGCTATGTGAAATTTTGCTGTCCCTATCATACAGTCCAATTTTGGAGCCAGTCACGCAGTCACCACTGAAAAATCCTCCTTCAAGGGCTTTGGGGATCTCTTTTATTGTCTAGACAGGCTGGAGCTCCTGAAGAAATAGTTTCACTGATCTTCAGACTGACCATGCTAAGAGGTGAGCTAAGCAGCTATCTCTGCCTCTGCAATCTATACCATACATGTTGTTTCTTTGCTGTTTGTCACACAAAATGCCTGATACTTAGTCTGCAAAGGGCAATCTTAGCTGAGCCACTATGTATCTACTAATCAGCAGGGACAGCTGTAGCAAAATTAATGTAAGATTTGTCTTTATACCTCTTATTGATAGGCTACTTGAATTCACTCCTGTTTCTTCCCCTGTACCTTGGATATCATATGCACAGAATTTTCAATTTCCTTGTAACTGTTTGTATTATACACTAGAAGGAAATAATCATTTGCATTTGCTGGTCTTGTAGGAGAGACACTAGTCCTTATGTGGCGTGCTTATGTGGCATGATACTGCAATGCTGTGCAGGCTCATGATCCAGAAAAATCATAACTGTGTTAGCATGACTGAGCAAAGGCTAATTATCCCTTCCTTTGATTACTGTAAGTAGTCTGACTGCCCTACAGAGCCTGCTATTAGTGTACTGCCTTTGGTGCCAGAACTAGCTCATCTGGTGTTATCTAGAAGGAGGGAGTTGGGGACTTCTTGCAGCAATGTATTGCACAGTATAGGCATATGCTTGAAGTCTTCACACTCAGTTTATTCTCTTCCACTAGGGGCAAAGGTGTCCCTAAAAATGTTTCAAACTCTTTCCCCTTGTATTCTTACCTCTCAACCATATCTATCTCCCTTTACCTGTCAACCTCCCCCTACTTAGTACGCCGTTCTCACCTGCCTCAGAGGCATTTCATCCCACTTCTGCTGGTGTCTTCCCCCTGCCGAGTTCCTGAGCTGGTACTTAGGGCTGCTGGTACTGGCTCCCTTCTTCAGTTGCATCATTGACTGTGCCTGGCTCTAGCTTTTCTTCTTAATGCTTGTATGCCTCTGGAGAAGGAGTCTTCTAAGTATTATAACAGTGCGACCCTGTTGTTTCCTGCCATACATCTGTCAGTTTTGGCTCCTCACCTGGTTTATGTTTCATTTCTTTTGCTAAAGGCACAAGAGGAAAGGTGATAAGCAGTGAGGGCATGAGGGGAAGAGTCACAGCACTGACCTCCCACCTGTTCCACAGCCATGGGAGAGGTGAAAATGAAGAGAGAAAATAATTTGGGCTGATGGCCAACAAAAGCAGGTGATGCCAGCTACATTACTAGGGAGCCAGAGAACAAGGCAGAAAGCCAGAGCCTAAGGCCAAATGCTAGAGGTTAGGCAGGCCTGGGCTCCAGTCAAACCTTCTTACATGGACTCATCAAAACCCCAATCAAATTAACATAAAATGTTTATATATTTACATGTAATAAGAATCTCATACTGTATAATGTCCCTCATCATGCAATAAAACCCCTGTAGTTCCTCTTCCTCCATTCTCCCTGTCCCCCAACCTATTCTCGCTTGCCTCTTGCACCTAAAGGCTTTTCTTCTGCTGTTTCACTGGCATGTGTGCTCTATGGGTACTTCTAGCCTGTTCAGAAACCCACAGGAAATGAGCTCAAAATTACTGTATGACCATCCCATACCCAGTTAGTAGAAAGAAATGTGACTTTTTACCAAATCATAATAAAGCAACACTTAAGAATAACAGGTCTTGGAATGTGGGAACAACTATTCATTGAACATATTTTGACTAGCAAATAGTGTTTTTTTCATGTAGATTCTACAAAGAAATATACAAAAAATGTTGAATACAGTAATTAATACTTCAGCCACTGATGTCTAAATAATCTGACATGATTACTGTTGTAGTTGCCATTTGCTGTTCTTTATTATCATCATCTATTGTAGCATAGAAAGGTTATGGGCACATGATTGGTGAAGACAGATATAGAAACATATTAATAATCAAATATTTTATACACTGAAAAAGATAAGGCATGTTTAGCTTTTCTTTTCATCAAAACAGAACTAGAACTGAAAGCATGGTTTGAATATTGAAAGGAATTTTCAGAAGTATATTTCCCAGAAAGCTGGAGATGCGATGAAAATGTGTCTGCCTTCTGCACGGTTCATTGCTTTTTCTCCCAGGGAGACTCCACATCACCCTTGGCCTGTCACTGCACAGGTGCATCTTACAGTGAATAAATTTTGTGTGCTAGTGAACTAAGGACAAATGGCAGCGACACAAAAGACCAGAACAGTAACAGCAGTGATGTCACCTGCTACCACCAGAGAAACAGGGCATCACCCCTTCCACTCCTTCCAGTCTTAGCTCAGCTCTGAAGTGACTAGATCTTATGCTACTGTGGTGGGTTGGCCCTGGCTGGATGCCAGGGTCCCACCAAAGCCGCTCTGTCACTCCCCTCCTCAGCTGGACAGGGGAGAGAAAATACAACGAAAAGCTCATGGGTCGAGACAAGGACAAGGAGAGATCACTCACCAATTACCATCATGCGCAAAACAGACTCAACTCAGGGAAATTAATTTAATTTATTGCCAATCAAATCAGAGTAGGGTAATGAGAAATAAAAACTAAATCATAAAACACCTTTCCCCCACCCCTCCCTTCTTCCCAGGCTCCACTTCACTCCCAATTTTCTCTACCTCCTCCCCCCCAGCGGCGCAGGGGGACGGGGAATGGGGGTTGCGGTCAGTTCATCACGCATTGTCTCTGCTGCTCCTTCCTCCTCAGGGGAAGGTCTCCCCACACTCTTCCCCTGCTCCAGCGTGGGCTCCCTCCCACGGGACACCGTCCTCCACAAACTTCTCCAACGTGGGTCCTTCCCATGGGCTGCAGTTCTTCATGAACTGCTCCAGCGTGAGTCCCTTCCATGGGGTGCAGTCCTTCAGGAACAGACTGCTCCACAGATCTTGCGGGGTCACAAATCCTGCAAGCAAACCTGCTTCAGCGTGGGCTCCTCTCTCCATGGGGCCACAGGTCCTGCCAGGAGCCTGCTCCAGTGCAGGCTCTCCGCGGGGTCACAACCTCCTTCGGGCATCCACCTGCTGTGGCGTGGGGTCCTCCATGGGCTGCAGGTGGATGTTTGCTCTACCGTTAACCTCCATGGGCTGCAGGTGGATATCTGCTCCACCGTTAACCTCCATGGGCTGCAGGGGGACAGCCTGCCTCACCATGGTCTTCACCACAAGCTGCAGGGGAATCTCTGCTCCAGTGCCTGGAGTACCTCCTCCCCCTCCTTCTTCACTGACCTTGGTGCCTGCAGAGTTGTTTCTCTCAGATATGCTCACTCCTCTCTTCTGGCCACTGTTGCACGAAGTTTTTTCCCCCTTCTTAAATATGTTATCCCAGAGGTGCTACCACCATTGCTGATGGGCTCAGCCTTGGCCAGCAGCAGGTCCATCTTGGAGCCAGCTGGCATTGGCTCTATCGGACGTGGGGGAAGCTTCTAGCAGCTTCTCACAGAAGCCACCCCTGAAACCCCCTGCTACCAAAACCTTGCCACGCAAACCCAATACAGCTACTTGCTTTATCTACAGAGGAAGTTAGTTGTTTTCATTTCTCTCATGTCTCTCATTCATATCTCTGTCTTTCTTATAAGCCCCCTTGAAGTATTGAAAGGCCACAATAAGGTTTCCCTGGAGCCTTCTGTTCTCCAGGCTGAACCACCCCAACTCTCTCAGCCTGTCTTCATAGGAGAGGTGTTCCAGCCCGCTGATCAATTTGAGATAGAATCAGACCATGTTTAACCTTAATTCAGATAATCAAGAGCGCTGGAGAGCAATTAGTCTTGGGGAGTGGTTGTGGATAAAGGAGTGCCAGAATGTGACAAAGCAACCAATAGTACTTCTGGTGAACCGTAGGTGGGAGTTCCAGGTGCTCTTTTTAGCAGCATGTAGCTACATGTATGTAACTCTTTCCTAGGGCACCTACATGTATGAGGGCTGAGAGACTCACTCAAGTTCAGTTTTTCCCATCTCAGTGGCAGCTTTAGGGTGAACCAGCTCTAATCCAGGAACTTCATATTTGTGTCAGCCTCACTTTATTTGAACAAATGGTCCCCACCTCTTTGAAGTATACTTGTGCCTCTCAGTTAAATTGTGGCATTACATTTTTTCAGCACTGAAGCCATTTTGAGGAATATTTGTCCATAGCTGTTCTGGCTACTTGTTCCTTCCCTTGTACCACAGGTCGCTATCCCCTTAGTTATGGCAATACAGCTAAAGTGGTGCTTACCTGAAAACCAAAATAATCCACCAAAAGAGGGATGATTTCAATGACTGGGTTTGCAGACGAACACCACAAATAGTTATTCATCAAAATGCTGTACAGGCATAGAAATGAGGGGTTAGATCAGGAAATGGGCTTCTTAAATCTGTTTCATTGCTGATTTACCTCAGTCAGGAAAAGGTTTTGACCTTCCTGTCACAGGCAGTCTCTCTCCTCTAGTTTCAGAGATGCTGTTTCCTGAGCTTGTTCAGATGCAATTATCACCTGCCTCAAAGGTAAACGAAGTTCAATAGGGCTGGGGGGCTTGGCCAAGCCATTAATGAATCATCAATCCATTGTCAGGTAAAACACTAGTAAGGCACCACTACTTGGTCAGCCATCGCCCAAAGCTCAGTGTGATGTTCTTGGCACACTGAACGATGTATTTCATATAAATGTGCAAATTGGTAACCGCATTTCATACAGACACGACTGAGATAACTCCTTACCTGTTGTTGTTTCTTGTTTGAGAATGGCATAACACTAACTGAATCACTTTGAGGTGATAATATGTTCAGACCGTTGGCCATGTCTTTAAGAGGTACTTTTGACAACGGTTACTTGGTTACTTCTACAATGGTTACTTCTTCCTCATAAGAGTGATGGTATGGGAAGGAAACATTCTACGCTTGGGTGAAGGCTGACCTTGTGCAAGTGCAGTGATACTGAGTCACAGCGCTGCCTTGTTCCCCTGGGAAAGCTGTGCCTCACAAAGCCTGATGAGCCTGCTTACAGCTTGGGCTAAAGTTTGTTCATCTTTTGGTGGAGAAGTTAGATACTTGCCTAGGCCCTATTGTCAATCACTGTTGACATTCAATACTTCAGTGTTATATTCCTCATGTAGAATGTCACGGGGTGGGGGGTTGTCCTTCTCTCTCTGGCAATTCCATAATCTCCATCTCTTTGGCAATTCCATAATCTCCATCTCTTTTTCTTTCTCTTCTCTCAGTCTGAAAGATCTTGTTTGCCTCATGATTTGTTGTTTCCTACCACATGGCTAATGAACTTAATAAGGAGCAGGAGATATCATTACAAGGTCTGGCACTCTCTCTGCTGGGCTCAGCATACTGTTCTGTACACTCCAAGGCTTCCTGCTAAGAAGTACTCCAAATACTTTGCAAACACCTCAAACATTGTGCACATCTGATCGGAAAAAAAGAGTATGCTCGGTCCAGCAGCAAGCCCGGAACAACTCCAGTGAAACCAACAAAAATAATAGCATGCACTCATTGCCAGGTAGGAGAGAAAACTTACTCAAACAGGCTAAAACTTTTTTTTCCTGATCTAAGGAAGTTTAAGGACTATGCTGGTTCTGTTTTTCAACAGTTCATTAACACTAAAAGCATTTATGTGTCCTTACCAATAATTCCGTGAATCTTAGATATGAGTAGCAAATAGGGAGAAATCACATGACTCTACAACTTTTATGCAAAAAGGCAGACGAACTGGCATGAATCCTCAAGACCCAGATAGAGGCATTGTGTCGCTACAGTGGGATTTTTTTGTAAATGGTCTATCCATTCTTAAAACCAAGGTTTGCACAGCAGTTGATGGGTCTTTGGACATTATTATTAGCAGAATTTTAATACCACACATAATTTAAATTGCAATTTAAAAGGTAGATGCTTTTTAATTCACCATCTGTGTAGTGAAGTCAATAATAGGAAAATTAGGCTCTGCTTTAATTAGCTATAACTTGCTCAATTAATTAGTTTCAGAACATCATCCAGTACCTGTATTTGTACCCTGGGCAGCTTCAGAACTGTGTAAAGCCTTATGCTTGCAGAGTTTTATGTATCTACTAAGACAGTAGTTTACATGTGTTCCTTTGAGACACAGTCGTAACTGTTTTCTTTGGCTCCAGCATTATGTGTAGTATTGTATGATGTGTATTTTTATTCTTGTGATGACTGCCTTACGTATCAGCTGTTCAGAGATCCAGCACCATGGTGTGAGATGGGTAGCCTGTTATTTTTCCCTTGTGTTGGGATTCCCACTCATTTCCATGGAAACCTGAAAACCTGGAGGAATAAAGCACAGAAGCTATTGCTGTATTACAGTATTGTGCAGCTTGAAAAAGCAGACATCACCATGGTGCCTGTGAATGCCAGTATAGTTGTAGGTCTGTCTGGGTTTCCAGTCGAAAACCTGTATTTTAAGGCATTCAGTTTTTAGATTTATTTCTTATTCAGACCTAGTTTTACTTTCCTCATAAAGAGAAATGTGTTATAAACACACCTTCTTATATGCATAAATTCATTAACATTAATAGAAGGTGCACACATGCACATAAGTACATACATAAGTATATAGATATATGTGCATACGTTCACACGCATACATACACAGACACACATGCACATATGTCTCAGATAAAAACATGTTAAAAAATAAAGCCATTAAAGCCTGTAAGAGGCGTATAACTGGTTCATGCAGTAATTCTAATGGCTGTCACACTGAAGGCTTTTCCTAATCAAAAACAAACAAAAACCTGCAGCACTGGAGTGGATCGATAATGAAATATATATGCGTATCACTAAATACACTTTTTAGTGAAATAACCTAAAATATGTACATCTCCTCCACAAAATTCAGAAATTTAACCATTTAATTTTCCTCCAAGCAGCTGCTGCACGACAAATGCTGTGAGTGAGTACAGAGACATCCAGCAGAGGTAATGAAATCGGAGGAGAAAAATAATTTGGAAAATAAATGAACATGAAGAAACAGTTCAGAAGAAGGCTGAACTGATCAGGGCAACCATTTTGAGTATTACTTTCTCTGTGCTTTTTCTGTGCTAATTTTCAAATCCCACTGATAACCCTAGGTAGCATATGATAATAATGCACTGATTCTATGGCTTTCTGCAACATCTACTACTAGTTTTTACTCCTTCCTTTTATGTTGTAGCAGGAATATCTGACTGCATTTTGAAATGATCTGTCCTATGGTACTCTGTTATTTTTTTTAACTGTAAAGATACAGAGATTGGGACACTATTACTGAAGGAATGTGAAAATTTAATTTGGAGATACCCAGTGTGATTGAAAGACTGTTTCCCCTTCAGATTGGTTATGCTCCAATTCACAAGAGGGTATGATGCATGAGCTCAAGAAAGAAGGAACAACAGAGATAGTAGTTGCAAAACTGCTATTATATAAACTATCTATAGATGTCCTCAGTGATTTCAAATAAGTATGAGTAAAAATTATGAAAATATGGATTAAATACAAAGAGCTTAAGCTACATCTGAATTCCTGTACCTTTAATTTCCTACTGTCTGGCTTTCAGCTCTGTGAGCTGCCTCACTAATAGCAAACACAAGGTTCTAGGACTTAGGTGGAATTTAAGATTTGTGACTGCATCCTGTAGCTAGGCAATGTCAGCTAATCCCATAAGCATACTGTTGTGGATCAACTTTGGAGAGCTTTGAAAAAGAGGAACAGAGCTTTTACAGGAAGAATCTTCATCTGTGGCTTAAGCATGAAAAAGACCCTGACAGAAAAATGGTAGTTAATAATATTAGATGATTTTCTGAAAGACGCTATTTGTAGCATCAGTTACACAAAAATCTAAGCTTTCAATTAAAACAATAATCTTTCTAGGTCTTGTGGTTGCAAAGAGAAGCTGGAGTATTTTAACATAAAGTGCTGATAGCAAAACAGAGGAATAAAAACTTAATGTATTTAAAATCTTCTAATGCTGAAGCCAGTCCATTCATTGCAGGAAGCTGAAATATGCTTTCTGAAGGTTTGGGAGTGGCAGTGCTCGTGGTGGAAATTCATGTAAGATTCTAGAGATACTCACTAGTAGATCTCAATCCTTTTTGTGGTTCAGGAATCCCGATTGTGAGCATCTCACAATCTTTGGTAGCTTCTCAAATATTATTATATACCACACTATGAGATGCCTATGTGCAACGTAGTGCTTCTATGAGGCATTTATAATTTCCCTAAAATTTCGAGGAACATCTGGTAACCTGCTCAGACATACTGCTATGCCCAAGGTAGTACTTGGAAACTCTTGGTTAGACATTGAGGACAAAATCCTGGCCTCACATAAGTTAGTGAGTTTTCAGTTGACTTCAGCGGACATAGCTTTTCACTTTCAGATCCTGGTCTGATGCAGTAATGGAATTGTCCTTGACTTGATCTTTATGAATGTTGGTCATTTACAGCCCTGTTTCCTTATACCCATAACAAGGGAATAAATCAAAAACTGAGCAAAAGGGAGAAAGTTCTGGGTAAGACCTAATACAGACCTAATACTACAAGGACTCGTCTATTGACTCAGTTTCTAGAATTGCTGTGCTACAGCTTTATTTGTAAATAAGGCAGAACAGGGATTATTCTCTGTCTTTGAGACCACCTGGCACAGTACGGCTCACTTCTCTATGGTAAAAGCTCTACCATCCCAGAAGCCGGGTGGCTCCATCTGAACAGTCTATTGCAAATAGTCTCTCTCCTGTGATTAGAGTGTCCTGCTCTGACATGGGCCAAAATCATGGTGAATTCATGCTAATAATTTACAGATATGATAATCCAATGCTTGTGTTTGAGGCTGGGTCCTCATTCTATTAATTTCACTACCTACTTCCCAAAATTTCCACGGAGATGGGGCCAATAGTGTTTTTTTGGGAAAGAAGCTACAGAGATCTCTGGATAGATTGCATAGATCTATATGGATCTCTGCACATAATTCGTATGTATGAGGAAAGCCTGGAGCAGCCTAATAATTCTCTCGAAATGGGGATCACCAAAAACATCCAGCGAAAACATTCTGATGTTTTCCTTTTTGACTGTTCTGCTAGTTTCTGGTTTATTTTACTATTTCAGGGAAGAGTACCAAAGAGAACAAGAAAGCAACTAAAAAGTAATATGCTCTTAGTTGCCTCTCCTGTTGCTGGATTCCCTATCTGAAGTGTTTATTTAGCCTGGACTTCTATCATTCTCATATAACAGTTCTCTGATCTGAGTGTTGAATTTGTAGCTTTTAACAATGTAAAGTGATAGGTATTGCACAAGATAAATTTTAAACACATGTGGAAGTGCTATGTTCTGCTAAGGCTCTGATTTAACCTCCAGGATAATTCTACTAAGTCTAGTGGCTGTCAAAAATTTGCAGTGTTTTTCTGATCTGCAGTACCTATCTGCTGAGAATGCACAATTAGTAAGGAAAAAGAGAAATCTACATAATTCCATGACTTGTTATGAAGATGCAATTCCTGCCTTTGTTTCTGCTAATATTCAATTTTTTCCCTCCAGTTTGAATAATAGCACTTTCAGTTAAACAGAAAGACTCTATTTTTGAGAAATCTATCTGTATTACTATGTCTTTCGCAACTCTTTCGCTCCATGGTGTTTTTGTCCTTCTGCCTGTATCTCCAGGCAGTTATAATATCAAGCTCTAGTGTTTGTATTTAGCCAATCTCCAGCTAGATTTTTGCTTCTTGTGGCTTTCTTCTCTGTTTGCATGAAAACAGTAAGATGTTTTCATGTAAGGTATTTCTGGTTATACATTACCTACCTTTTGTCGTTGGTGTTAGGGTGCTGTTAGGCTAAATATCTCTGCTCAGCTTTGAAAACATAAGTGTACGTGTACATGCTATTACTTGTATTACTTGTAGTACTATACTGCATATGGGCTGTAATCACAATCCAGAACTTTTGCCAAATGCTGTACAAACATATGCCCTGCCATGGAAGACTTACAGTCTAAACAAATAAATATGTTTCAATTTTTACGTCAGTTCAAGGATCTGCATATTAGGTTGCATTATAGGCCAGTATGATCTAATATAACAGAGCATGCCCATGCGTGACTTTCAGCACGTTGGTGTGGTGTATCTTTGTAATCTATTAGGTAGATGACGTATGTTTTCAGATATTTTTGTTTCATTTGTACATCTACATTTATGTATACATATTTACAACATCTGAGTTTGCATGTAAGTTTAATTTTAGTTTTCTGTATGTATAATACTGTTATGTGATACCTGCATCATGTATTGACTCTTAGGGATATACAGCTCAGAGGAATAGTTTTGCATTATAGCTTTGTAATATGTGGTGTTTGTTTAATTATTTTGATAAAAATTTGAACAAAATTTGACCTTTTTTATTCTGAAGGTCTTCTGCAGACATGCCAGCCACTGGTTTATGCAAAAGGTTGTCACAACTTCATAAAATCACAAAAATTAGAAGCACTAAGCCTTTTTGCTGTTGCAAATTTTATAAAGGCAGATTCCCCTCCTGTTGCTGGCACTGTTCCTTTCCCATAGGTGGAAAGAACAGACAGAACCTTGGACGTCCTGTTCCAATGTCTTTGGGAGCCAGAATGCCTTTTCTTCATAAACGACTTTCTTTGCATTTGCCAAGAAACATTCTCTCACCTATACAGCATAACAACTGTATTAAAAGTATGTTGTCTCCTCAGAAATGCTGCCTCAGATCTTAAATTTCATGTTAAGGATTTAACATGGAATTGGGAAGAAAAGAAGCCCAGAAAACAGGGAAGCACCTGCACTCTCCAGCCCTCGCTTTGTCCTGCATCAGATCAACTCTTTCAGAATGTGTGTAAAATAATGCACATACATACTTCTATAAATCATCTTAGGTTTATCTCTGTTACTCAAAGATGCAAAGGGAGCTTTTTTTATGCAGAATTCACTTCAGTCCCTTCACCTAGTTGTCAAAACAAAACCTAATGATGCAGTTTCCCATCTTTACAACATGAATCAAGGAGATAAAATCTTTACACCATTGGTCCTGCGTGGCTGGTGGTATAATAGGAGAGTATGTCACAAAACTGACATTAAGGATGCAGAGACATAATTTTGAAAGTCTCAGTTTTCATTCTTCTATCCTGATATCGTACAAACATGAACAGAATTAATCAGATTCTTTCTCACTGTTATCTGAGTAACTGTATTAACTTAAGCCAGAAGGCAAAGTTTTAACTGAGGGCAGAATATGGGCAGTTCTACCAATTTGGTCTTGTTTGACCACTTTGAATTATTTAACAACATCAGCAAAATTCTTTCTAGATTTTAAAACTGCAGGAAGTCTATTCTGTGCCTTGTTAAGAATAAATGTGCTTTTCAATTTGCTTTAAAAAAATCCCTATTTATAATAATAGAATTTACAGGTGCTCCGATGTCATAGTCATGGCATGAAACGAAAGAAAATGGAAAAATATAATAAATATATATTAAGAAATTAAAATAAAATCACTTCCAGGCTGTCCTTTCATTCCAGGAGTTAAAGGGGCACTGTTTATGCCAGCTTAATTGTATTCCAAAACTCATGTAAACACTGAAATCGCTAACTATGCTGGTAATAACGGGCCTACTTTAATGTAGCACTTGTACAGGCCTTGTACAGGCCAGTAGGTCACTATGCAATAGTTATCACTACACTTCTTGTCATCTCTGTCCTAGGAAGGTATGCGGGGTTTTGCTGCACCTTAAGCTACAAATTCCTATCCATCTGGGCTTTTTTTTTTCCCCCGCTTCCTTTTTTTTTTACCCCAGAAATTGCTATAAACAAGTCTTGGGCAGAGAATTACCAATGAATATTCATTATTGTTTTCTTGTGGTCTCCTTTTTTATCTTTTGAGCATTGTGTAGTATAGTTTTAGTGTTAAAAGTATGCAAGTTATTGAACAACTGAAGTAGGTGCTCGTGTTTTATGCAACAGCTGCAGTAATCTGTGATCCTGTTTAATTTATGCTAATTATGTTAGCAGTGCCATGATTGATATTTTGCTTGTCTGTCTTATTAATTTATCAGCTAATTGTTGCATTTCTAATAGCTATAAGCTATTTATAACATACCCTTTGATAAGCATAATGGTCTGCACACTAATAGCAACAAACATTTCTGATACCATGTAGTTCTGAAATAGTACCCTCACCATCTTTGTGATTAGGCAAAACCTAAAAACAGAAATGAGCTTTCATTGTTGTGTAGTAGTGAATGGGAAAGAAGGGATGCTAGTCTGTTTACTTAATAGCAACAGCAATTAGCTAGTTTTAACAGACTAAGATTTTTTTTACTATCCTGTTTTCAATGTGAAGATTGATAATTTACTAAACTGCAAGGCCGACGTTTTTTTTTTTTAGAATTAAAAAGAAGATATAGTTAATAAATGTTTCCTCTATCTGAAATACTTGTCTTTTGTATGGTACATATCCACTAGAGTTAGGTTATGTTTAATTTTAAGGTTTAATCAAAACCTTAAACATGAGTCCCATCTTTTTAATAACACTTTCATTTCATGTGGTGCCGTGGTCTGTTTTGTTCTGAAATGCTTATAGTTGTCTTCAGTAATTGTCAGTCTGATTCAGTGCCAGTGAAGATGTTCCTGTGGTCTACAGTGGATGCTATACTGAATCAGCAAACTTTAGCATGTGAATTAGTTGTGGTATATTTTTGGGTTTTGGGCACTAGAAACCAGGTTTTAAAATCTGGTATCCTAGTGTTTATAAGTGCACAAATTGCATGTGTGTATGCTGTGGCATACTTATACTCACTAATACCTATTTGTGGATGTGGTGTCTTGGCTTATACAAAAGCCTGTTGTGGGTATCTTAGATCATACATATCTGTGTATGCTTCTCAGTGAAAAACAGAATTAATGACAGTACTAAATATGTTCAAAGCTGATCTATTTTCTCCTTGGATTCAGAAAAATACGTATTTTTACACATTCCCTATTTAAAGGGTGAATCCATCCAAGATAAACCAACAGACTCCTCAATTTAATTACAGGCTCAAATAATATAGATAACTTCTGGTGGGTAAACCCCAACCCAATTAAAAAAAAATGCACAAGATACGCAAACAGGCATTGTAGTTTTGCTTCAGAAATCCTCTTGACGGGATGGCAGGGTGAGCCTGCCACTTGCTGTGGCAGACTGGAAGTGAAATTTGCCGAAACTTGTCCCAAAGTGGGACAGTTGAAGTTTTTTTTTTCCCTCTCGTTTTCCGTAATGATCTTTTGGTTTACGGCTCTTAAGAGCTGTAACTCCTATGACTCTGCTTCTGGCTGAACTGTGGGAACAAGTCAGTGACTTTATGTTTCTGCAGAGCTGTGCGCTCTTTTCCAAGCAGTTTGCCAGGCGCAGCTCTGGGAGGTTTTTCCCCAGCAAAGGGCCTCTAGGCCTGACTTGAATGTGGGTGATTCAAGCTAACAAAGAGGTTGAAACACAGCGTGATTGTGATTACAGTCATTAGGACATTCAAAGTTAAAGCTAAAACTCTAAAGTTATGACCGCTTTGACCTGAATGTGCTTTGGCTTTTTATTGTGTGGTCTTATTTCTGCGTATGATGATGGGTACTATACTAGATGTTCCTCAATATTGGTGCAGGTTATTAAAGTGTCCCACATTTGGCTTGTTCTTTATTCTCCTAGGATTTTAATTATAATTTAAAAATGTGTAGTGCTAATATATTGTATGAGAGTTACAGAAAAGACGGTTACGGCCCTTCCAATGTAGTTACATTTCAGCTAATAAAATACGTGCTTATAGAAACATACACACAAAATATTAGACAAATAGAAATATGGAAACTTTCATTAGTTGTGCTGTACCCAAAAGACCATTATATATACTTATAAGATTTATATTAAGTAAAGGTGTATTTAGGTATTAGTGCTTGTTCAGAACATAGACTTCTGTGAAATCAGTCTTTAATGTTAAATCCTATGAGTTAAATGTAAACTGCACATAGGCAGTTAGTGTCAGCACAAGTTACACATGCATATCAAGGGTGGAATTAGACTGTCTTTATAGAGACTGTACACCCACCTTGCATGCCTTCCATAAGCTAGCGGGTTTTAAGCCTAGCAGTGAAAGTGTAGAACATTTTGCGTTACTTGTGAGCCCCGTGATAACCCATATTAGTGTTTTTTTTTGTGATTGGTGGATTACGAAATGCAAAATTTAACTCTTTTATGGAATATGACCCTGATTCTTTGAGCCGTTGATGAGTACAAACCAAGGTCAGTTCCCTGGGGATCTGGTAAGGACAGAGGTCACTTAAGCCCCTCAGAGATATCTCAGAACACCTCAGAACTATTTCTATCTTGCAAAACATTTAATTTCCATATCCATTGATCCAGAAAGAAAATGCCAGACCAGTACAAGTAGTTTTACTGTCATTGGAAAGGTAAACACAGCTAAATTGTCATCAGATCTAGTTTAAATGGATTTAACTTGGTCCATTCTAAAATGGACTTGAAGTTGCACATTTATTTGCCTTCTATGAGATGTTAGGTACTGCTCAGGAATCTAGAACTAAAAAACATGAATTGCAGGACTGGAGTGGAACAAACATGGAAGTGAATGTGCAGTGCATTGCATTGTAACTTGAACTCAAGTTTAGCTTAGTTCCCATTTGCCAAGACTGTTTCCCACAGAATCATGCCCCATTTTTAAAGGTGTTTGGACCTTTACCATTGGCATGTAGCGGGTGTGAGGAATGGAAATGATTTAATGATCTTTTGTGAAATCCCTTTTGGTTTCTTCATGTCAGTGAAATTTAACTCTTTAGGTTTCAATAAGTCTTACTGACTTCTTAATTTCTAAAAATTAAAATTCTTTAATGCATTTTCTCTTCTAAAGTACTCTTCTCACCTTTTTCTGCCTTTGTTCCTATACAAAATATAACAAATTGCCACATTTCAACGTCGGAATTAGAAAAGTAACCTTTCTCATGCCATATACCTGTCATTTTTCAACACACTGTATTTGGGAACAGGATTTTTAATGGAAAATAAATCGTGCTGGATCCAACAGCTCGAAGAGAGGCGAGGCTGCTGCTGCTCTGTGTCCCCAAGTCCAACCAGTAGCAAGGCTGAAGATGCATTCCCAGCAGGCACAAGTACACAAAGCACATGTATACACCACATGTATACATAAACACATACATACGTGGCTGGTCACACAGATCGCAGACAGACACTCAGAGCACTCATGTGAACACAGTCATCACCAACAGCCTCATACTATTCTCCCTGGCTGAGCAGGTTGGAGAGCCACTAGTGAGAATATATATATCCATATATACACAGTGGATCCCTCCAGCAGCTGGTCTCAGACACTCAGTCTGCACAGTAGCTGCCCCTGGATCCCAGTCTCCCCAGTTACCAGCATCTGGACGTAAGAACCCCCAGGGCTGCAGCCCTGCTCCAGTTGCGGGTGCAGACTGTCACCCACACATGCACACACACACAGAGCTGGCTGGGACTCCCCTGATCCCATAGCCTACCTTCATGCTCTTGCCCACAGAGACACACGGGCACTCTCACATGCAGAGCTGGCTCTTGGGGACCCACTCAACCTCCTGGTTCCAGGACACTTCATCTGCTCTCCGGTTTATCCAGCTTGATCTTCGCTAGTGATCACACTCACTCTCATACCCACACTCGCCCCAGTTGCTGGCACCGTGGCACACGGATCCTCCGACCCGAGGTCTGACCCCCATTGCTGCACTCACACCCCTCCACACACAAGTGCACACACACGTATGCACAGACACACACAGAATGGAGAGCTCTCACCCAGGAAAGAGTTAGAAAGGAATTTAATACAAAGATAGGACAGACGCAGGGCATAGCCAGAGAAGCATACTGACCCGCCGTTTACCTCATTTCTTGAAGTTCCTAAAGGTTTAAGTTGCTTATCCCCCCACTGGAAAGTAGCATGATATGCTTCTATTCGTGACAACAAGTCCAAAAATTGAAGTCCAAAATATTTCTCTGTATTTATTTTCTGATTTTTACTGTAAATTTTACATTTACAGCTTTAATCTGTGCTGCTTCTGACTGCTTTGCTGACTGGTATATAGACATATATAGACCTATTGTCTCTTCTGTTTCATTTCATTTCTTCTTATAAGGCCTTTGGATCAGAGACTGCTTTCTTTAAATCTCTGCCTCTAATGCAAGAAAGCATGAATCCTTGTTTGAGCCTGTCTATATGACCAAAATAAGAATTGTAATAGGAACTTTTAAAACATTTTTTTCTTCTCATGTGAAGAATAAATACTTCTCCAGTCAGAAATGCTTATAAATAGGGTGGGAAAGATCAAATGACTGATGTTGAAGTTCTTGAGACTTCAATATTGCATGGTCCTGTTAGCATGCACCAGCACTCAACATCCTGACCATTCATGGAGCAAGCAGCCTGGTGCAGGACTACACTTGAGGACTGGTTAAAGAAGGACAGCGTGATTGCACTCCAGCTTCACAGTTGTACTGGTCTTCCTTCGCCTTCACACAGGCTAGGGCATAGATCAAGAGATTTAAAATGAGATACTAGGACCTGGCATCTAATACTGTGAGTGCTTACGAGTTTTTTGAAGACAAAACTAAATATTTTAGTGGCTTACGAAACAATGGGAATTTGGGGGCATTTGAGTTGCTCAGCTGTGTGGATATATTCTGCATCTTTTCTTCCAGATGGAAGTTCTAGTTCTACTACAGCTCATGTCCCAAAGCCTACTTGCTGAGCGTATCCAAAGCATTTTTACAGAGCCACAGACTGATGAAAGGATGTCTTCTCTCCCGAGAAAGAAGTGCTATAGGTCCAGTGCTATTTCTTCTTACCTCTAATTTCCACGCTACTTTCTCATTCCTCATATCTAAGAATGTAAAAAAAAGTAGTAAGAGAATGATGCTCAAATGAGCTGTGTGCACGTTGGGTCTTTTCCACTCTAACTAATAAGAAGCCAATGAGAAATACTTGAAAGTGTTTCCTGCCTTCTCTCCAGAATAATTAAATGAATCCCAAATGTATTTCCTCACAAAAAGAAGATATGGTGAACTTGCGAGTTTAACCAAAATTCTGCTTATTCTGGCCTGCATTTACAGATTTGGCTGCAGCCTGCACTGTTCATCTGAAAATGGAAGGATTGGATTGCCTCTGTGCATTATAGCAGGAGAATGACTCTTACTCAAAATTTGAGAACAAGTCCTGAGGATATATTCTCCTATTGTTCTGCAAGAAGGACTCTCGCTGATATTAATAAAAGCTTTGTGTGTTCATCACAAGTGGAAGAGGACAAAGGAGTAATTTATATTCTAGTCATTAATTTGCCCACGTGCCTATTCGGTCGCTTTGTAATATGTACCCTCAACTTCTAACTTTTATCTAAGAGGGCCTGGTTGTATGCTGGCGTTTTTCTGAAGGGAAGATTCAAATACGATAGTTCTTTTATAAAGTTTGCCGTTTTACTGAAAAGAATGCTATAAAATATTTGAACTAAATTTCAGATGTCCATGCCAAGAAGGCACCTGGGTTTGTGGGGGAAAGCATCTGAAAGAACAGGGAAATTACTTTCCTTTCTGCCTGACCTTTCCTTAAGCACTCCAGTAGCTTCTTAGAGTAACTTTCTATCCTGCAGTTTTCTCTCTCTTTTGTCTTGTAGATCTTACAATCAGAAATAAGTGCATTAAATGTATTTGGGAGAATCATACAGGTCTTCTGTCAAAACCAAGATCCTGAATGTTATTTGCTCTGTTAAAAGCAGTAATAGGCCACATTTAATTAAGAGGATTGAAATATTAAGAACTGATTTTAAAGAACTGACTATGCACATACAGTCATAACGGGATACAAGAATACTGTGTCAAAAGCCTTGTTAAAGTTGAGGTAAATGACATCTACTGCTCTCCCTTCATCCACAAATGCAGTTATTTTATCCTAGAATGGCATTAATTTACAAGACTATGATTAGTAAGGCATAAATTAAGGGTCAAATATTGTTATCATTTCAGGTTTGGTCTACCCTACTGACACTTAAGGGAGAGGAATATCTGCTGGAGCATATTGTCATAAAAGTTGCATCTCTAAGTCCAACCGAAACCTCAGTAGATTGAGTAAGAAGCTCTATATTGACTCCAGGGATCAGGTCTTTAGAAGTAAGCTCTGTTGTCATATGAAACATCAAGGTTTTGTACATACACATTGAGAGCAGGTTTAGGTTAACTTGATCTGCATGTTTTAATTCCCCAGAATCTTCACCTCATTTTCCCCTTCTGCTTGATGGTAGCATTTCCAGATGAAACTATACATCTGTGGCCATGTTTTGGTCAAACAGTTTAAAATATAAGCTTACTAAAAATAAAAAACCATAGTGCCTAAATCCTGTGTCATTCTAGGTTGAGAAGCAATGTAAGTACACATACAGTATTATCTTAATGTACCTCTGGAATAGTGCCATAACCTTGTTGTTTAACTACCGTGGTAGAAATCACATGCTAAGTATTGCCATTTTCAATTGTCCAAAATAAATTTAAATTAATTTAGTCTAGATTTTCAGTTAACTTGTATTAATATATATTCTGCATCTTCTTTCTTCTTAACCTTTAGAATTGGTTTTTCTTTCTTCCGGGCCATGTTGCATGAGCTCAGATTAACACAGAACTTCATGAGAATTGCACAAAACAGCAGAATAGCTCCTTAAAGTAAATTAATAGATACATTATAAAAAATTATGATGTCCTGTACTTTCTGTTTAAATTTAGGAAATTACTTTCTTATTTATTTTACACTGTGGTGTTTCCAATTGTGATTTGTTTGTCTTTTGTTACGTGAGAGTGAAGGTCAGGATGCTGAAAGAGTATAGTTACTGACTTTCATATAGTGAAAAGTATGTAATAAAGCACAGAGATATTTGGGGACCCACTGAAGTCATGGTAAATGTCCCATTTACCAAATAGGTTCAATAGTATTTCACAAAACATATCCAGCTTCTAAAAACTTATTCAGATTATCAGGACCCATACTTGACAATTATCGTTATTAGAAAATTAATTGCTTTTGGTATACAGACATGCTGAAAAAGGTGTGTTAGAATTTGGATTTGCCAGTTATTTCCTGAGGAGAGCAGTAGAAGGTCTGTTTACTTTTAGGAAGATTGCACAAAGTACTAATACAGTATGGGATACACTGCTTACATAAACTATTTATTATTTTCCAGGTCATGTTTCTTTGATTATGAGAATATAGAAGTATTTTAATTGTGGGAAATACATTTGACATATTTTGTTTAATTCTCTGAAATATTAGATTAAAAAATTTTTCTTTAAATCCTTTCATTTTAACTTCCACACAGAAGAAGGAACATTTTTGAAGTTATAAAAATAAATGCTGAGCAAACCTTGGCTATAAAAGTAGTACAGGAATCTTACCTGTAGAAATTTGAATCTTGCATCATGGCTGGCTGAAAATCTGCCTCTACTGAGTAACTTTACAGTCACAAGGAGATAAATTTTAAACCGCAAACGTTTTGTATAATCAACTCATTACATTTTCAGGAAATCAGAATTTTTGTCTCTAAACATTTTACTTTTATCACATTATGAGTAGGTCTAATGCTACTCATTAGGGAAAAACAAGATTTTGAATAATTTTAGCAACATACTTGATTGGCAATAACAATTATGCAGTAATTCTAGTATGTACCAGTACTTGCCATAGAGTTTTAAGGTCATAAATTATCATCTTCTACCTTTGTGTAGTATAGACAGTGAATGCTCTGCCTGAGTAAACACTGGACAATTTTTGAGAGTATTTGAGAATCCAGTTTTTGGAGTGGAAGAAATCCAGATAAGGAAAAAATTGGGAAGGAAGAATTTTGGAAGTCCAGATCTAAGGCTCTTAGCTCATTCATGGCTTTCTAGACTTCTGGTACATCACGGCTAGAGGGAAACCAGAATAATTCACTAAGCAAGTGTTGGCTGAGCTGCAAGTTTTGGAACTTGGGACTGAACCTTGCAGTCTCCATGCCTCTAGCAAGAAATTCAGGTACCCTGACAATTTTAACAAGAATTATCATTTTCAGGACTCCCTGCCTGCAAAGGAAGAAAATGCTGAACTATCTTCCCATGAGGTGGAAAAATCGCCATTTGTCCTGGAAAGGAGCCTAAAGCTCTGGATCCCTCACAGTTGGCAGCCCTGAGGAGGCCCATATGGTAGATATGTAAGCATATCTAGAGATAGGGAGAGCAGTGCTGATTGTGAAACTTTTGGGAGCTTAGTCTCAGCTAAGTCTATGATGAGACTCATAGCCTTAAATCTATATACTGTAGAAACCTGAAGTCTCCAACAGGGTATCAGGCAAACTAACAGAAAAATAGATAAGGTCCTGATGAAAACTTGCCCTCTATTGTTAGAAGTTACTGACCATATCCAAATACCTCAGTGGTTTTCTGGAAAATTAATACAACCTTAAAGGTTGTGCAGCTATGGATCACATTCTGCCCTTCAGCTACAGCAGCGCAGAAATTGCTCGTGCTCATCTGGCTGTCCAGATCCTCTTCACAGTTTTTGCTTTGCAGATTATGATCTTTGGTCTTTCAAGCATGGCCCACATTCTTCGTTCATAGGTACAAGACCTTGGAATTGGCATGTTCTTCAGATAAGTGAAATCTGCCAAACGACTCAGGCCAGTGTATGTAACTGGCCTGTCTCCAACACAGTTTATCACTCCATTAATTTCTGTGTTATCTGCATATTTCAGTAGCATATAATCTTCCAGAGTACTGGTAAAGATACTGAATATTATAGGGCTAAAACATATGCCTGTGGGATTATAGTAGAAAGTAGAAATTTTATTAACTACATTTTTTTTTTAATTTTTACAATTATTTTTGTAAAGAAAATAATTTTTATACAAAATATTTTTTTCTGGAGAAATATTTGTTAACCATTATAAATATGCTGATTTTATGAAGTGCTTATTTTATTGTCTGAATGTTGAATAAGAGAAAGCAAAATGTTTAAAAGGTATCTAAGTATACAATATCCTAACATAGCTACCTTTATTGACAACTTTTAAAGTATCATCAAAGGGCAGTTTGAAGTGTTTTTGACTACAGATTTTCCATGATAAAGTGTTGACTGGTGCTAATTACGTCATCGTCTGGTATCCCATATTAGCTTTTGAATGATGTTACTAAGTGTCACGAAGATTAACTTAGTGAGCCATACCATCCTCTCAGCACTTAGTAAAGATTAATTTAAACAGTTACAAGTACAACTTATTCAGATTTTTTTTTCAGTTCTCTAGCGTTTCCCAAGTGCTCCAGGATTGTTACATATCAACAGCAATGTCTGATGTGATTATGCACCTTTTTTTTTTTAAAAAAACATTTAATAAAGTATTTTTCAACTGCTTCTAATCTAGTCATTTTATATTAAAAGATCTTCTTCTACTCAGTTTGGTTCATGCTTATTTCCAGCTTTTGTGTACTGACACTTTTAAAGCACCTTGTGTTTGTGTGTGCGTGTGTGTATTAGTTATTGGGATCAGATTCTGTACATTAAGACATAACAAGTCTTAATTGCCTGCATGCAGGTGACCACACAGGGCTTTTTTTCATTTTTACCCAGAAAAGTGAGATTTAGTATAGAATTTCCTTCAGCTGGTTAAATAATTTCTTACATGAGAAGTTCATCAGATATAATTTTTAGAAACTTCAAGGATACTCCTGTGGTTATAATGTTCATCTGCCACCCCATGAGAATCCTCCAGTGCAACACAGTTTTTTTTCCTTTCCATTTTTTTCCAATGCTAAAGAAACTACTCAACCTATTTCGTGTCCTGTTTGGTTGTCTTCAACATACCTTCCAATATAACAGACCTTCTCTTGTACCCCACCTTATGATTTATTAGTTAGAGCACTGATCTATAACTATTCAGGGTCTTCTTTCTCTAAATCTTCGATAACACTAATGCACATAATGGTGATACAGAGTTGCTAGCTCTACCTCTCTTTGCCCATCATCCCTAAGAAAGACATATGCAGTAATTTGATTATTTTTAATTATGACTTACCAGGATTAATTTCTACCAAGACCTTTTGTTTTTTTCTTCTCAGAATTAAGAACTTAGACCTCTCCATTTTCATGTCTAGAGCTTCTCTTTGTAGCCAGGTTAAGAATTTCTTCTCTTCCTACTCCTGATGCCTTGCTCTTTGCTTTCATACACGATCTTTTAGGTGTCTCCTCATAGATGCCAGGCTAAAACTAACTCTAGCCAGCCTGTCCTCGATGTCCACACATTTTCTTCTGGAACAGTGACTCAGTATTCTGCAGAACTGTAATGTAAAGGTCATGAATAAAGTAGGACTACTGAGTTGAACTCCTTGTGAGTCACTAAGGTCCACATTTCCTTTTTCTGTGTGTGAAAATGGTGAGGAAGTCTGTGTTTGTGTGAGATTAATGGCCTCGGGAGCAGAATTCTGTTCCTAGCCATGGAAATGCCAGGGGTGCGTCTGGGGACTGCTATGGTAGGCTGGCAGGTGACCATCCTTTCACAGAACCAATGTGCGTCTCATGTAGAATTTCAGGAAATTGATTGCTCCCAGCATCCAACATTAAATATGTGAAGGAATGAAGGCTGAAGGTTGGACATCACAGACAAAGTCTTGAAGATCTGTGAGTGAGCATATAAATAAAGTCGAAGTCAAAGCAAGATTCCATTGGCTAAACATAGGCACCTACCATCGCTTGATGTGTCATAGAGCATCCAAGACACATGTTGCCATATATGACAGGGCATCTAGGTCACAGACAAAGGCAAGTAGATCTCTGCCTTCCTGGAGAAGCAGCAGGCTATGTAGGATACACCACAAAATTTAAAATAACACTGCATGCCTGCAGCTTTTAAAATCTTTTCTTACTTCTTTGACCTGCTTCTGGATCTGGATTGTGTGGATCCTATAAGGGCTTTTCCACCTTAGTGGTTTCTTCTTTGACTGTCAGTGTAGTTAAAAGTGTACAGCATTCCTGAATTGAAGTGCTTACTTTGGTTTAGAAAGACAGGCAAATCTGTTTTGTAGTTTGCTCCTTCTGAATTTACACAAACTGGGGCAGCATTTCCACGTTAAGATCATAATAGTTCTTTCAGCAGATTTTTCAGTGGTGACAAATGATGCTAGACAATGTTTTTCAAACTTTTTAAAAAACATACTAGGCTGAAGATAAAGTAACTCCACTTCTGGTCTCCTGTCAAGTCCTTACACGTCGCAGGAGTTACAGAATAGCAGAATGTACTGGTTTTTTATTAGTCTAATGTCTGATGTCTAATATCATAATCTAGTGGGTAATTTTTATATTCCAGAAATGCTGTTCTGGGCTTTGATATGGCAACTTGAAAAGCTTCAAATGCGTATCAAATCTTAGGAGCTGAGAAGCCAGCCAGGGTGTGAACCCAAGGTGTGGATGGGTTAAAGTTCAAGATTCAGTTTAGGGCCTGTAGTAGGTATCTACAGATATGCCAGGTATCTCATGCTATAGTCAATGGATAGCTAGACAATATGGGCAAAGGTGCCTAGAGACTGATTCTGTCCAGCCTGAAGTAACACCTAGTAGCTGATCAGAGGAATTGTTCCTCAAGCTCTGGTGGCTGTGTTAACTAGGGATAAGTTCAGCTGCCTAAGCATAGGTAGCTGGTGCCATTTCTGATGCCAGAGGATATCTGAAACATCTACACAGGGTTGGCAGTACTTACAGGGAACCTACCTGTACCCCTACCTTTCTGGTCTGGCAATTGAAGGCTTGATGGGATATCTTACGGTATCTCAGATAGCACCATTGGTTGAAGATGATGGAAGCTTATGCTCCTGATGTATATGCACACAGCTACGTGTAGGTGTCTTAATTTAAAAAAGGAACCCACTCAAAGTGATGCAAAGGTCTCCATCAGAAGACTGCAGTGAAGCCCCCTAATAGAGGCTGGTGCTGTATTAGCTTTCATGATACCTGTTTATTTTAGAAGATCATCCCTTTAGTGTGGAGTAAATCACACTACCAGCAACCAGATGATGACTACCAAGAAGCAGAACTACATCAGTAGCACAGAGCCTTGTGAGAGTGGCCATTTTTTTCCACCAAATCCCTGTCACCCACAAATTTTGTTGTGCTGACTCTTTCCTCCTGATGTAATGAGTTGAGGGAGCTCTGTAAAAGCACCCCTTGATTTCTTCCTTGTTAATTACTTCCCACATCATTTGTGTTAAGGTACTGACCAAAGAAAGCTAGATGATTAAAGGGTTGACTGGTCACTTGGACCTCTTTCCGTGTTTTTGCATGAGATATGTGACATTCTTCCCAGATATCAATCCAAGGATATTGCTATAAACCAGTGATTGATTTTTTTTCTGGGGGAACTAGAGCTCCATGGTCGAGTTCTGTGTTTCCTGACCTTTACAATATCATCTCTATGTATGAACCACTGCAGATCCATCTTGCCATCCTGTTCTTCCACATCCAAAGGAGCTGATGATACACATACTGCATATATTTTCCCTGACAGGTCTCTCAACATAGTTCAGTGCAATCTGCTTGTGTTGTACAAAATCGTAAACTCTAGCTAGCCTATGCAATTTAGCTTTGAATGTCTGGTGACAATAGTACATGGAAGATCAGAAGAAACCCTGTTGCTTTATGGTAACTACTATAGATCAGTGTTTATGACACTTCCCGAGGTCTAATCTACAGCCCTGCCCCTGCCTAGTATATATTTAAGATTGCTGTATATTTATTACTGCATAGAAAGCTACATCGGATAGGCATGCTGTTTATAAAATGAAAGTAAAGGTTTAGCCATATGTAGCAAGTGAGCCCATTCCTGAAACTTGAAAAACACATCTAAGCAATGAAACACATTGGCAAGGGTTGTAATGCCATATTAAATAACATGAAATCTTTGAAGTTCTAATGATGATTCTTTATCTCCTTTTCAGTCGTTATTCCTTCCTCTCTTTCCCACTGCAAAGCGTTTGGTTAGAAAGCAACCTATGGTGTGCAACCCCTTGGCTTTAGTTTTAAATTGTATAGAAATCTGTTGAATCCTTCTTTCAAAATATATGGGAGTAATCAGGGGTTTATGTCAGAAATATCCCTTCGAAAAGATGAACCAGCACTTAGTTGCACACAATTTGCTATGAAAGCAGGGCATGCAAATGGACTGATTAAAGCAGAAATTACCGCATTTTCTGTTTTTAAATAAACATAAAGATTCTAAAATCTCCTGTAAGGTGGACTTTCCCTTACAGGATAAAATGGAATTAAAATAGTGTCAATAAATTGTATGAGAGACTGTATCAGTCTGTGCATTGATAGTCTGTGCATGCAGGATAAGAACATTGACTGCCTGCTAATCTATTCCCAGATGGAGGTGGATGCAGACGAGAAGCGCCATCGCACACGCTCCAAAGGTGTTCGAGGTACGTCTCTTGCTTCAGTAAATCACTCAAGGCCCCCGCTCAGGGTGACCTTCATCCTCCAGAATGTCTTTGCACGATTCATTCTGACCCTTGCTTTTACACAACCTTTCTGATAATTTTCTGTAGAAGAGGGGTACTTGTAATAGATGATAAATTTTTATATATTTTCCATCTCTCTGCAGTTCCCGTGGAACCAGCCATACAAGAGCTGTTCAGGTTAGTGCTCTGAGTGTAAAATGTATCCCCATTAGCAATTTAGAAAATTCATGCCTTTTAATGGGTATAATGCACTTTCAAGTTCATTGGTGGTTTGCTCATGCCCTGCTGCACTGATGAAATTAATTCCCTCAAGACTTGCTAATAAAAAGCATCCCCTCTTTTTTTTTTCCCTTTGGTTATTTGATTTCTCTTTCTGTCTTTGTTGCCCTCCATCTCTGTAATACCTACTGCCTGCTTTTAGTATAATCTGTCTGCACACACCAGCACCTATATAATTAATTCTCTCTCTTTTGCAGCTGTCCCACGCCTGGCTGTGATGGCAGTGGTCATGTTAGTGGCAAATATGCAAGGCACAGAAGGTAATATCTGTAATTTTTCATAATTTAGTGAAGAGATTTGGTAAACAAGTTAGCTGGCATGACCTTGATAAACCAAACAATGATAAGAATTAGCAATTAGACATTCTAGAAGCCATTCGCATTCACTTTTTTTTTTTCTGAATGTCATACAAAATCTAATTCACATTTTTGCTGAGGAAACTTGTTCTCATTGTCAATCTTCTCTCTATTTTTGCATACAGTTCTCTTGCTTATGTGTTGCAAATTAAAATTTGGCCCTACTGACATGTTGGTGCCAGTGTGACTTCTGTTATTTAATGTATTTTATAACTGAATGAAAACGAGCTTCTGAACATATTAAGTTCGATGATCAGGTTAGATTAAAAGGTCAAAGCCTGAGACAAATCAGTGATAATAAGACTTCAGGGTTCAAATGTTATATTTTAGTTATAAATACCTTTACTTCAGTTTCTAAACCATGATATATGGAGACGTCTCCTTTAAGAAAATGTTTTTAGCTGTTTATTGTTAATAATATATCAAGGTAGCATATGTTACACATACTACATGTGCTTCAAACTAATTTAGAGCTCAATCTTTACATTTCTTTATCTGCAATGTCAATGTTCAATAGTGTTTTACATCTGTATAAACAGCATTCCTTTCCTGAATCATTTGTCCATTAATTTCTTGTGCAATATTTTGAAAATTTAACAGCTGTAGAATACATGAATTTTTCTCACGTGCTGTGCATTTCATTTAACATATTTTATACAGCATTTCATTGTAGGAGATAAAATGGCTGATGTTTTGGCCATCTCTCTTCTGAATAGAGGGAGGTGTTCAAACCAGTGTTAAATTCTCACAAAACTGTTAAGTTTTTTTTCATTCTTGACTTTTTCAGGTTTTAAAGCACTTGTGGTATTTATAAGAACATATATTTCACGCCAAATCTGATAACTGCTTTGTACTGAGGGCATATGGTTTTTATGAACTAAATTTAAATTATATGTTTGTGGTTAAGGCATTTCTTTGAAACAGGAAAAGATATCAAACAGTGACATGTCAGTCCACTCAGTGCCACTCAGTCCACTCATGTGCCTTTTTACTTAACAGTGAATGAAGCTTAGGGACAAGTCCAGAAAACGTTTTCAAAATTAGAACAAGAAAAGTGATATGCCTGATATTAAAATTCTTCTGAATTACATTTAAACAATATAAAACAGAAAATAATTATATTTGAATTTCTTTTCCTAATCTTTTTTTCACTTATAAAAGTGGTAATGTTTTTGTGGTTATTTGAAGGATTTGGTTAGATTGGAACACTGATTTAGGAAAAGTGACCAAAATCATTCTTCTTAAATGCTTCTTAAATAATTCTTCTTAAATTCATTTTTGATTTCTCATTTCAAATCAGGGTTTTCTTTTGTCCATGTTTTTCATGTAAGTACAAGCCTCATCAGTAATTAATGAATGGCACCAAATCCTTCTTTTCCCTCAGAAATTTGACGAGCAGTCAACAGTTAAATGACATGTTTATAACGTCCTTTCTAGTTACAAGATTGTAACTAGGTACATTTCTTTACACTTCATGGGATTTGCGTGCAGATTTCAAATACAAAAGTCTTGAAACATACAGAAAGAAACTCTTTAGCTTAAACAAGATCTGACTTTTCTTCTGAATTGCTCTAACTTTGGTCTATGTGTCTGTGTGTAAAATCACCCTTTTGGGGGAGGGGGAAGGAATAGATGTGAGGCTTGGAAAGATTACATGCAGTTTTGGGACGTTAATTCCATATTTTGCTTTCTTGACATGATTCTGGTATGTCAGTACACAAACAGACTGAATCTCAGAGCTGTTAATTAAATGAAATTTTGGGCGGATGTGCGGAGAATAAAAATTGGAAATAGATCAAAAATTCCTTTTTTTTCTACTGGCTAAAGAATTTGTGGGTTTTTTATGTTTTCTTGTCACCCTGATTGCCAATCCACTAATCAAAATAATATATGTCTTCTTTAGTGTAAAAACACAAAGTTGTTTGTTTGTTGAGGTTTACAATGTACATATCTATTTTCTAAAAGAGCAGTAATTTTTTTATCTAATCCAACCAACAACTAGTAAATTTAAGTTTTTGAAAGAATCTGAAGGAAATTTTCTTTTTCTTTTTTCTGTTTTGCTATTTGGGTGGGAAAGACCCTAAAACATTTCTTCCAAGGAAATCAGACTGTCCTAAAAATTTGATCTGTTTAGGGAATTGCATATCTCAGCTGATGCCTAACACAATTCTGTTTAGACCTACAGAGCATTTTAATGAGGTTAAGACCTCTCCATTCACAATACCAGACCGGCTCATTATTAGGGATGAGATGTATTTGCTTCCACTAGATGTAGTCAGAGCTCTCCAGAATTCTATTTCTTCTATTACATCTTGAAGTATCTGGAATTTCGGGGAGGGGTTTCATTGTAATTTTATCCTTGTAATACCAATGTGACAGTGAAAACCAAGTTCAGATACTACATTAAACTTAAACTGAAATAAACAGATCCTTTCAAATTTTCAGACAGATTCAGGGATGAAATGTTGTTCTGCTCGTGAAATATCAGGTAGAAGTTAAAGGAGAGTTTTATCATATGTTTTGTAACCCAGTTGTATTTTTAATTATGAAAGAACTGCAATGTTAGGATTAGCTAGGGAAACAAACAGGCCTTATATGTCATTGATGTTTCCTTTGAGGTGTATGAAAACACAAGACCGGTACTAGTTAGGATAACAGTGGTAACAGCTTGTTGTATCATTTCTATCTTTTTGATTTTCTCTTTGTGTCAAATCTTAGTTTGAAGTGAACTTGCATGACTTAGTCGGTACTTTGCTCTCAGCTCTTAAGTTTGGTGCTTAATTTTAACTTGTTAATTGGACATGCTAATAGACAGCTAAGATGGACAGGCTTCTCTGCAGGGCACTTTAGGGCAGGATGCTAGGATCTCTAAAATTAGCTTGGTGAAAGCAGTTCTCCAGTGACTGCATCGAAAGATCAGAAAGATCTTAAAGCATCCCAGTTTGGGCACTGAGGATAAGTGCCCAAAGTGAGGTGGTGTGCCTACCTTCTTCAGAGCACACTCATTTCTTTTTTTTGTTTGTATTTTAGCGATACCTAGAAACCCGAAGCTATCACGGACCCTCTAGCACTGTCTGTGATGCACAGCACGGGGCAGTGCCTAGATGTTAGAGTTCACACAGATAGGACTTCAGTACCTGTTGTTTATGTTTCCAGGCACCTGAGGCCAACTGAACTGCTCACAGATCATGCAGTTAAAGAAATGCTTGTATCTTTGCAGTATCAGGTCCTAAGAAATAAAAAGAAAAACAAAGGTTGTGAAAGATCTGAAAACAAAACCAAAACCAAAAAATAAGCCACAGACACATTCAGATAGTGGTGGAGACAAGAAAAGAATCCAAATCTTAGGAGTGAAAACCAGAGCCTCTCCCTGGGCCATGCTCCTGATACTGTTTATTTTATTCACTTGGTAGCTCTTCAGGTCCACTGTGCATAGCAGCATAATAATGAACAGTATTCTTATACGTTCAGAGCCGTGAATTAATTTTGAAAAATAAGCTTGGTCCAGATCCTTGAATACTTTTAGCTGTGAACAGTCCATCTGGGTATATAGCAGTTACTCAAACCACAGCAGGAGAGTGTTCCCAGAACTGTGTTTTCAGGAGGTCTGTCGGCTAAGCATCTGAAGAAAAACATAGATTCGAGTGTTCTTTCGTTGCAATTAGTAGGAACTTTGCCAGTTTCATTAATCAACTTTAAAGACAACAGAATTCACATTCTATGTATACAAATATAAACATAAAAGCGAGTCCAGTTTCTGGTCTAAGTTCTGTAGGTGCAAATCCCATAGTTACTCTAGAGTAACTGAGCGCAAACTGGCCTATGTCGTTTACTGAGTAGATGCAAATGACAGTTTTAGAAATATTACACCCTACTGTGTTGCTATGCATTTAGTGTTTTTTTTAAAACATACCAAATCATATACCAAATAGATGCCTATGGCTTGCCACGTAAATAGGTATGTAGACACGTCGTAAAAATCCTAACTAGATTCCATTAAAAAAATACTGATTACATGCAATTGTCTATTTTAAAAGCTTCTTAACATCATAGTTTAATTTTTTTCTCAAGTAACAAAAGCAATTCAGTTCTGTAATGGATTAATCACTTGCCAAATACCACATGCTTGAACACATGAATGAAACACATTTAACAAATAAGAGCCCTAAAAAGAATCTTAAGCTAGTAGCATGGCACTATGTATATTAATTTAGGATTCTTTTAATGCATATATCAATGCATATTTGAAAGCAGATAAAGCTATTGTATAGAAATTAAAGCAAAACACACTCTTAGTCTGAAACAATATACATCAAATTTCAGTGAAGGATGAATTGTTAAGGGCAGTGATAAACCCTTCAGATTTAAAATGGAAATATTGATGGAGCTCTTGCTATATCATGAATTTCAATTTGATTGCTGAAAATAAGAATTCAGATGAAATAAACCAACTTAAACATTTCATCTACCAAGGAATTTTGCATGCCTTTTCTTCAGTTCAAATTGCATTTGTAAGGGATTTTTTTTTCGTTAATCACTGATACAATGTCTTGCAAAAAGAAGCGAGGCTCAAAAATGAAGAGGGATCATAAAATAATGTTTGGATCTCTAATGTATGAATTGTCCCTAACCTTGTAAAATATATTGCATTTTAATTTTCCACCAAATTTCTTGATATCAACCAGTTCATTGTTGCTTTAATAGACTGTCTCTGTTTCTATTACATTTTACAGATAGAATTGTTTTGACCATCTTTTAATTTTTAAGCATGAGATTTGTCACTTCATACAACAGATTCATTTGAATTTATAAATACCTTAGAGTTTAGCATTGCTGTTTTGATTAGGAAAAGCCCCACATACCCTTGTGTTGCCTTGGCATTATATACTGTAGCTTAATCGTCTATATTTTAGAATAGAGTGAGTGAAATAATTCAGGCTCCCAAACTTCGAAATTAAAAGACTCAAATGTCTCTCTCTTATTAGAAAATTATTGAATTTCTGTGGCTTGTTGTGCCATATTTCTTATTCAAATTTTTTCATTTCATATACCTTTTCACCCACCAGTTTGATTGCCATGGCTGCAGCCGTGGGTGAATAATTGCCTGTCTTCACAGGAGCATGTTCTGGAGCTAAAGTCGAGTGCTTGCTTCCTGATGTATGCCTCATTTGGATTCTGCCGACAGCCTAGGGGCTGTATTATTCATGCCTTGACAGATAGCACTCACTAAAAGCATTGGAACAGGGCCAGGTACTGGCAGAGAGATAGTGGAGCATTGCAACTTGCAACTGAGAGGAGCATCTATAATACAAAAAAGAGAAATCCTCATACCTCCCTTTTACTGGTCTCACTTTGATGGAGAATTCATTTGCATCAAAATAAAATACCCTAAAAATAAATACATTTTTTCTAAAGCACGCTTGAAAGTTTAACACAATTTTCCACATTTAATTGCAAAGCTGATTTTAATTAGTAAGGCCCTGCATGTGAAAAATGAAGATTCACTTGGGTGAGTGTAACACATTGCAGTGTCTGCTGAATGCTCTAATTAATGTATGGCTGCTGTACAACAGGGTGCACTGTGGGATATTTATGAAAAATTCTGTGCACGCAACCAGTCTATCTGTATTTTAGTTCTTGAATCCACAAGAATAAATAACTTCTCCCCCTTTATTCTTTATGAGACATCATTGTGCATGCCATCACTCCATCCATAAACTTTATGGTATGCCTGTCCTTTTTACTATTTGTCAACGATATTATAAATCAGAAGCCAGAACATACATATTTTAACATTAATTTGATAGCAGAGCATGGTTGCACACTGTGGAGAACCCAAGGTCCACTGATGCATTTGTGTTAAAGCCTAAACACAGAACAGTGAGGTCCTTATTGTTGCTTGCTTTTATGATACTGTGAAAAATCGCACTCAATGCTGGAAGTATAGACAAATGTATATTCATTTCTCTTTAAGCTGATAGTCAACCTTTATTATAGTGTTAAATAATGATTAAATGATTCACTGGATATTTACCTGAGGAAAAACTGTACTCTGACACCGCCTGTGCAATTTAATTCTATTTCATTTAATGGTATATTTGCTAAAGATTTTGGTAAGTTGTGGTAAATACCAAGAATAATACTATAAATGTATTTTATATAAAGTAATCCACCATTCAGGGTTTGTAAAAAATGTTAATAAATGAAGCTTCACTGCTTTGTTAAATCCAGCTAAAGAGAAATGAGTAAGTAAATAAATAAATAAATACAATAAGTGAAAGAGCATAGGGATTTTCAAACAGAACCCTGCAAACAATAAATAAATGTGCTGACAGAGAATCCATAATGTATTAGAGGTCTGTATTGGCTGCTGTCTGGATTCAGCAATATATCCTTTGTCTGATTGTTGATTAATGATTAGAAAGGTGCAAAGTTGGGTCTGAAATGTCAACCAAATATACACCAGCAATTGGCGTGTGGCTCTGCATGCTAGTGGCCATTGTCTAGAGGTGACTGCACGAAGGAACCACAGTTCAATTCCTCCTACCACCATCTGGATTGGGAATAGCTATTTCAATGGCAGCAAGTTGCAGGATCTGCATGTGCCAGGAGTACTAGCCTAATAAAGGGGAGGGGAAAAAAAAAAAATCAGAGGAAGAAGCATGGAGAGTGCTGACCCACCTGTGCAGCAACAGCAAACAGCAGATTTGGGATGCGCTTTCTGCAGTGGGTCCCCAGGCTTGTCTGTTGCTGAAATGATATGCTCGTTTTCTTTCAAATGGCAGGTCTTGGGCATATTTCTCATGCAGCAGTCCACTTACAGCCACAGTGTTTTCTGTGGAAGGATCTGTCTGGAGATGTTGCCATCAGCCACAAAATAAATGAAGACCACGCAGAAAGTATGAGAAGGAAAATTTAAAAAAAAAAAAAGAAAAAGAAAAAAAAAGAAAGAATGGAACATCCAGTAATAGTGGGGAGATAATTTCCCCAACAAGATCCTGGAAGTAGCTATACACATTTTTCCTTTGCCTATGGGAAATTTATTTGGTTGGCCTGGTAGCTTTGCTGAGAACATTGTGTTCTCTTAGGAGAGAAATAAATCGTTTGAGGTTGAATAATTTGTGCTTTTCATAATGGAAAAGAGGACCTACAGATTTGATTTGCACATGATGGGCAAGGCATTTCATCTCCCTATACCTCTGTTTCCCCACTTGTAAACGAAAGAGAGTTTCAGGCATCTTAAGGTGTAAAGATAGAAGCATATATAGGGGTTTATTACAAACACAGGGCCCAAAACTCTGTCTCTGATATTTATCTGGTATTTAGATAAAGATCTGTTAAATGACCGTTGATGTCAGAGGAAGTCTCACCTTACATTTCAGTGCTTTTTGGATCAAAACATTTTTCTGGAGGATAGAGCAAAATTAACTGATTTGTAATGATAAGACAATTTTATATTTAGAGTCAATTCTAGTTTCCCTATTTCATATTTTGTGAATTATTTCTACAACATTTCTGTAAAAGTATTGATTCTGAGGTTTAAAAAGACGGGAGTATTTAAGACATCTGTTTATTGATATGTATTTTAGTGATAATGCAGTCATGGTTATTAGCCTTACACTAAACCAGAAAAGCCATGAGCACATTGTGCACTGAGTTTAGGATACTATGGAGCTGTCTGCATCCTCCTACCAACAGTTCTTCTGAGCAGCAGCATAGCTACTATGTGTGCAGTTGAAAAATGGTCTGTGGATTGGAGCATCCCAAGTCAGGGCTTTGGAGACAGGCGAATTTACTGGTGAATACTGGCAGCTGGACAGACAGGGAACCCCATCTTATTCCTTGCTCCAGTGTCCACGCCAACGCAAATAACATAGATGATTTTGAAAAAGTTTTATCCATAGGTGGCACCCATGCTATCAGAGAATAGCGTTGCCCCGCACTTTACTCTCCACCTCAGTGAAAATGATCTGAACTCTGCTAGAATCAAAAAAAGGGGCAGGGAAGATCACATAAGTAAAAAATAAATAAAGTTATAGTTATCTTTTTCTTTCAAATACTCATATTTTGTGAGATCAGACACCCTAAATATTATTTGGGCTAACAAAAGAATGTGAAGAAAACGAGAAACCAACTCAAATATCAAGGAACCAGAAACCAAGGTCTACCTTCTACATGTTCTAAATCACTAGACCAAGCTAGCAGAAAAATCCACGTAGATTTATATGTAGAAATAGGAGAGAAATGAGGCACAAAAAAGTAAAGAAGTGAGAAAACAAAAACAAGTTTGTAGGAAAAAAGAGAAAAAAATAATAGTTTGGTGGTTTCCCCCCCCCCCAAAAAATACACTATGATGTGTCATTAAAGAGTTATATTGAAGTTTTTCAATAAGTTGAGACAGCCCTTTCAAAGACATCACTTCTTATTAGTGGTTGATATGAAGTACTGCTTCTAGAGGTGTCATCTCAGGACAGGGAAAGGAGAGGTACTCCTGAGCCATCTTTGATGACAATAATAAATCTAAATAAATACATCCACAGTACAGAATCAAATGCCCAGGGGTCAGATAGCTCCTGAAGACATCCTCAGCACTATATAGCTTAGGACAATGTAAACGGTGATAACTTCAACCAGATGAGTGGACCTACCAAGTTAGTTTCCTGGCTACTCACCTGAATCGCCTTCCCAAGAAAATCTTGAAGCTTACTGATTACATAAAAAGGGATTGCAGAACCTAATGTCCTTTCGTTATTTGCAAGAACCAGCAGCTCCACACTATAAGTATGCATGGAAGAGTGGAGAAGGGGTATAATGCCTAAGAGAAAATATTCCTGTGTTTGAAGTTAGGCCTGTGTCTTAAATCTGTGATTTATGATAAAATTTGTAATACTGTAAAGCCAAATGAGACACGGCAGGATATGATTGGGTTTAAATGCCAATACCAGCCATTTAAAACAGCTTTTTTAAGTTCAGTTCCCGGGGGCTGGGACAGATTTCTCTGCCATCAATTTTTTTATTTAAAGTAATGAGCAGGCCACTAAATCGGATGAACAAGTAGTGGATGAATGCTTTCCATCCAACTGATACTCGTGAAAGAAATTCACCAATGATATGCACCTGCTACTGTTTTTCACCCTCATAATTTCTCCAGGAGAAAATCTTACCTATACTTTGTGAACAGGGAATAGGTGTTCAGAATAAAGGCTAGAGCTAAAAACTGGCATGCATTCAACTTCTGCTTTAAGTCACCCAGTCCAAAGGGTGGACCCTCATCATCCCTCCCTTATTTTGTGTCTAACTCTGAAATCAAAGTAGAACTGTACTTTTCACATTAAGCTTGTCCAAATTTCTAGTGTTCTGCCAGGAAATATTTATTTGGGCACCTTGATACCTATGTTATACTAAGTACGTAACATAGTTAGTACATCTCTAACCTCTTACCTGCTTGTTTCAGTGTAGCAAGTGTTTTTGAAGTCCTCCAATTTGTGAACTATACAAACATGGCACTCACCCACTATTTTATTCTTTGTCAATAGGAGTTAGGACACGTTTCTCCCATCTTCTGGGAACTTGCATTGTCTATAAAGAAGTTAAGATGTCAGGATGCTTGTATTCTCTTTTCTTGACCTGTTCTTATTTTATGGACAATAATATATCCAAAAGGAAGAGGGAAGGATATAGTTGTGTAACTTTGAGCAGTCACTTGGAGAGAGAAGAACCCTATTTCCAGTCCCAGCATTAGCACTTCATATAGAAGACAGACACTCATTTTAGAGAGGAATGGAATGAGTCCTTCACCAGTAGCAAAGAACATGTAAATGTTTTCTTTTGCATGAAGTATTAGAGAAGTGGGCACTCTCAACCCAGATTACTGTAAAACCTCATGAGCAAGTAGTCTTCTGAGAGGTGTAAAATGAAGCTTCAGTTTCCCCTGGCAAAAGAGGATGTTAAACGCAAATTTCTCACATGTTTCTGTATGTTCTAGATTAGATAATGGCTAAGGCTGGGATCGTGATTCCTCCTCTGACCATCTCGTAGTCAAAAGACTGAGTTGATCTCTGTTTCTGTAAGAAAAAAGAAGGTTTAAGGTGATTAATTCCAGGAGCGGAAATCCCCCGCTACAGAAAATACCTTCCTCCAGTCTGGATTACAGTGTCTAAATTCTGCTATGTGTAAGTGCCTACATGTCCCTAGGTATTAGCAGAGGAGCAGACATACCTCAGTTGGATGTTAGAATTTCACTGTGCAGCTATGCATAGAAGCTGAGAGCTGTAATGCATTCTCTCCCTTGGTAAACTAGCAGTTCGTGACTCTCTGCTACCACATAAGAAATTTGCGTCACAGCCAGAAGTTGAGTCATGCCTCTGAATTCTACTCCAGTGCCTTTTGCTTTAGACCATCCTTCTTATATTAAAAGTTCATTTATACAAAGATTAGCAAATGATTTCTTGTTATTGAGTATTTGCAGGGACAATAAGAATAATGTGCTAGAATTACTGATATACTGTTTAATGTAGGTCTTGCTTGGGCATGGTTTCTTCTAGGATGATCAATGAGGATTAACAGTTTGTTGGTTCTTAGTAACCCTAAGGACTACTTCAGGAGAAGAGGACAAGCAAACAGTCATCTCAAACAAGAGGATATGTCATATATTCATCCTTTATTGGATGCGGGGGGGAACGTTGCCACCGAGGACAAGGATAAGGCTGAGGTACTTAACGCCTTCTTTGCCTCAGTCTTTAATAGTCAGAGCAGTTATCCTCAGGGTACTCAGCCCCCTGAGCTGGAAGACAGGGACAGCAAGCAGGATAAACCCCCCATAATCCAAGAGGAAGCAGTTAACGACCTGCTACGCCACCTGGATGCTCACAAGTCTATAGGGCCGGATAGGATCCACCAGAGGGTACTGAGGGAGCTGGCGGAGGAGCTTGCCAAGCCACTCTCCATCATTTACCAGCAGTCCTGGTTAACTGGGGAGGTCCCGGACAACTGGAGGCTTGCCAAGGTGTACTCTTTGCTGGGTAAAAAACTGGCTGGACGGCCGAGCCCAGAGAGTTGTGGTGAACGGAGTTAAATCCAGTTGGCGTCCGGTCACGAGTGCTGTTCCCCAGGGCTCAGTTTTGGGGCCGGTCTTGTTCGATATCTTTATCAACGATCTGGACGAGGGGATCCAGATGACACCAAGTTGGGCGGGAGTGTTGATCTGCTGGAGGGTAGGAAGGCTCTGCAGAGGGACCTGGACAGGCTGGATCGATGGGCCGAGGCCAACTGTATGAGGTTCAACAAGGCCAAGTGCCAGGTCCTGCACTTCGGCCACAACAACCCCATGCAACGCTACAGGCTTGGAGAAGAGTGGCTGGAAAGCTGCCCAGAGGAAAAGGACCTGGGGGTGCTGGTTGACAGTTGGCTGAACATGAGCCGGCAGTGTGCCCAGGTGGCCAAGAAGGCCAATGGCATCCTGGCCTGTATCAGAAATAGTGTGGCCAGCAGGAGCAGGGAGGTGATCGTGCCCCTGTACTCGGCACTAGTGAGGCCGCACCTCAAATCCTGTGTTCAGTTTTGGGCCCCTCACTACAAGAAGGACATGGAGGTGCTGGAGCGTGTCCAGAGAAGGGCAACGAAGCTGGTGAAGGGTCTGGAGCACAAGTCTTATGAGGAGCACCTGAGGGAACTGGGGTTGTTTAGTCTGGAGAAGAGGAGGCTGAGGGGAGCCCTCATTGCCCTCTACAACTACCTGAAAGGAGGTTGTAGCGAGGTGGGTGTTGGTCTCTTCTCCCGAGTTACTAGTGATAAGACAAGAGGAAATGGCCTCAAGTTGCGCCAAGGGAGGTTTAGGCTGGACATTAGGAGAAATTTCTTTACTGAAAGAGTGGTCAGGCCTTGGAAGAGGCTGCCCAGGGCAGTGGTTGAGTCACCATCCCTGGAAGTATTTAAAAGATGTGTAGATGAGGCGCTTCGGGACATGGTGTAGTGGGCATGGTAGCGTTGGGTTGATGGTTGGACTTAATGATTTTAGAGGTCTTTTCCAATCTTAATGATTCCATGATTCTATGATTCTATATCATGACATATATGATTAATATTCTCTGACATGAGTCTTATACATGTTTGCATGTTGCTAGCCACCAAATAAAAAAAATGGTTTTGAAACATATTTCTCAGAGAATTCTCTGGATATCCCATATGTCATGAAAGGAAGTAGAAGATGCAAAGTGCCAACTAGATGGATGGCTGCTTTGCAGCCAATTTAGTACAGTAACTGCATTTTATGCTCATAAAGCTTTTTCAGCTGTTAATTTTAAAACATTTCACAAATGTTAACATAGTAGCCTCAGTGCATTTTGTGATGTTAAGTATTTGATTTCAAATGACACCAAAGGTCATATTGCTTATGATGTTGCAATACATTCACAATAGCACATTGACTCACAAGACTGGTCATAGCAACTTTTTACCAGCGCAGATTTATAGTGCATAGGAGTTTGGGGTGGAAAATGAAAAAAAATAAAAGATTGTTTATCTGTCTGAAAATGTAGGAATAATTCTGACAGAATGTAATTGCGTGAATTTATTTTGAGCAGGGCTTTGTAATTACCATTTCTAGTTCTTAAAACACAGACACTTAGCTCTTCTTTTTAATCCCATGTGACGTAAGTTATTACCAGCTTTACAGTCTTCTGTCCCTTCCACCATGGTGAGCTAAGAATTGATTTCAGTTCTACTGGCAAGGAAAGTATACTACTTTCTGAGTCATAGTACTGTCTCTGCAGCATCTAGGTGTTCCTTGGAAATACTGACATACTCAGAACTGACATGGCCTGGCTTTGCTTAGCTTGTGAGACCTAAAGAGATCACAGCGAAAGACGGACTCAGAAACTGAGTCAGAGTTATAAAACAAATACCATTTTAGAAAGAATGCAAATAAATTCTGACTACTGTGTTAACTTCATACCTTAGCAGTCAAGCTTGCTGCTTCCAGTTACGTTATTAAAAGGATGTAGGAGGAAGGACTGAACAGTTAAAATGGCACTGACTAAAAGTGGAACCACTTATTTAATATGTCAGCATTTAAGCAAAACTGTAAAACAGAGGAAACATTTACCTTTTTCTATCTACTGTAATTTTGATTGTCCATTGAAAATTATAGAAGTCAGTCAGATTTAGAAATCACAGTCTAGTGGACAGCTTGGGTAGAACCACAACAGAACTATCATGGTTAGTTTAGGTTTGCTAGTAGCAATTTTTTTTTTTTTTAATTTTTATTTATACTATGGATTAAACTGGTATCTTGTGTAAGCAGGAATAGAATTTCATTCTTCTTACACCAGGGCAGTTTGTAATTATGTTGCTCTAGAAGTCTGTGAAAAAAAAAAACCAACTCCCCAGGAAGATGAAAATTTCTTGGCTGGTCTGAAAAACAGAGATGATACCAAACTCCCTATTTTTTAAGCCATAAGGAAATTTAGAATCATCTGGCGAAGAGTCAGGAAAGATTTACCTACTGGCTACATTACAATATAACTTTGCATGATATCAGATAATTTGAAGTGACATCATACCTATGCAGCTTATCATCCCTACCTTCAAAACCTTCTAGGTATTATGGACACTAAAATGTCTTCTGATACCTGGCCCACCTTCTGTTTAGTACATTAACCTGTTAAGTAGAGAATGAGAGAAAAAAGTTTTCCACCATTAAATTTTGGCATCTATGATTTTCACAAAAAACATTTAGTTCCATAAACTGGAATATCAGGACAAGCTACTACAGCACAACTTAAATAGAGCTTAGGTACTGAACTCGAAGAGAAGGAGCCATAAAAATTCCAAGTCTGTGGTTGATCAAACTTGTACTAAAAAACCTATTATATATTCCCAGAGGTGCTGCCAGCTTAGCTAAGCTGTGCTGCTCAGTGCTTTCTACCTGCCAAAACATTTGAGATCTGCAGACCGCATGTACTTATACCAGCATCCTCTGGTCCAGTAGGCACAGCAGGCATTCTCGGCTCACACTAACATGCAGGGACAGCACTGATTTCTATAGACAGCATAGCAGTCACAGTCCCTTTCACTGAAAAATTTTGTGATAGTGGTGCATCCTGGACCAGCAATGAGAATGCTACCTCAGGAAGCAACATACTGCTTTGGTTTCTCCATCAGCCTGAGTGGGCCCAAGCCCATTGTTAATTCCCAAGCCAGAGCCATACCAAAAGGATGACAGGCGAAGACTGACAAGGATGAGGCTGCCTTCTGTCCTGGCTGTTGAAGCCAGGCCTGTGGATAGAAAGGAGCATGAGGTTTTCTACAGAGAACAGAGAAAGAGAGAGAAAAGCTAGTTTCATGATTAAAGGACTCCTTTAGAAGAACCCGATTTGGAATCATAACAGGCTGATTGTGTTCCAAAAAAAAAGAAAGGGTCCTCCATTTTTTTGACAATTGTTTCAACCTGAGTTGTTAAAAAAAAAAGGCAGAGAACAGTACCACACTGCCTGTGTCAAAACAGAGAGCAATAAAGTAGTCATCCATACTACAGGCATGATTTTTGTACCTGCATTGGAAAGTGTCTTTTTGGATTATGAGTCATATTTTCCAGATGATGCCTAAGACAAAGTTGCAAGTGGATGCAGACATCAACAAGAAGGAGAGAAGTGATTTTGGAAACATTATTTTCGTGGTGATTCATATTTCCTAGCGTAGATGTACCACAGTCAACATGCTTGCTATAGTGACTTCCATGCTTATATACCTATATATTGACCTCTTCTTGCCATCTTCCTGTTACACACGTGTACTTCCAGCCATTTCCCAATTTTACCATTTGATCCTTGGACAGTAGCTCATTCTGGACCTTTCTCTGTTCAGTCGTTGACCCTTGATATCTTTCCCATCTGTGCATCTTTAAAACTGAGCAGCTGAACTTCAGAGAGGGATAACTGCCACATTTCCCTGAGGAATCTAGCCATAGGAGGTATACTGGCAGCAGATTTTCAATGGAAACCGCCATTTCCACCCACAACCCAGCTGCCACATTTAAATCATGCTGTGTGGGGCTTCCACTCCCTTGGGAAGCTATTTTAATTTTCCTTCAGAGACTCTTCTACAGTCTAATGGAACTCACTGTCAGCTATAAAAAGTAACATTATATACCGTAGTATTTTTTTTTTTTTCAATCATGATATGAGTCAAGTTGGAGCCTCACTATTCTGGACTAGAATGTGATAGAATTCAGTTAGGTTGTTTTTTTTTTCCCCTGAACAGGCATCCTTGCTTTCATCAGATATCTCAAAAAAGGCCAGATTAAGGCAAAGCCATTTAGGCCCATATCTAGACATTTGGCTTTTGGAGTCATGCGATTAAGCCAGTAGGTAAGCTTTAATTTTTAGACCAGAGTATTTCTAATTCTTCTAATCATGAAAAAAAAGGTGAAAAAAAAAGAACTGAACATAAGAGGTACAGTTTTTTCCTTTGAGTCTGCCAAAAGCTTGAACCAATTTCTTTATGATAGGTGAGCTTATATCTTAGCTTATATCTACCTGCAGGATCCCCTGATATTACAACGAAGCAACTAGGAGACTAGTTCGGTAGATTTGCACAAGCAAATATATGCCTTTCAGGGTGTAAGTCATGGCAGGGGGAAGGCATTTTCTCAGAGGGGAGGATAATGATCCACAATACCTGCCTTGTACTTGCATGGGGTGGAAAAACATATGCCATTATATTTGTGTCTCTTGAAGCATGTGCCCCATTACTGCCACACTGAGCAAAAGTTAGGGCAGGAGAATTGTGTGTGTCTCGAACCCCAGATTGCTCTAATGCATCTATGATAGGAACTGCTAATAGGGTCTCTAATGACTGTTGAAAATTACGTAATACTAAAATAGCTGTGTCCATCTAGAGCAAAGAACATGAAGTCTTGGTTATAAATTTGTGCTTATAACTTTGTATGCAGTAGTAAACTGGCAGGCACAACAGCTAGTATCAAAATTTTGTCCTAGAAATTAGGCTCCAGAAGGTATAATGATAAAGGTATTTTAGAAATCCTCTTTATGTTAAACAGATTTTTATGGCAACCTTTTTGGTGCAGAGCCCACTAAGAAAGAAAGCACCCTTAAAAATTAATAAGGAGGATAAACTTTTAGTTCCTTCGTAATAATGTTTGCTAAATGCATATTAATAATGGTTAACATTTTTACCGAGAGACCAATTCTAGCTGCAGCTCCATAATGCAATAAAGTGGAGAGAATGCTGTCATTTTTATTCTGTTTTAGAATAATCATGTTTTCTCTGTGTTACAGAAAGGTACAATCTTTTTGCTTTTTTTCAAAATAGGAAGATTTAAACATCTCAATCCTCTAACAACCAGAATTCAGAATATTTCACACTTGAATGACTCCTAACCAACCGTGCAAGTAAAAAAAGAACGGTATCCTGTAGCTTATGCTGGAGGTGAGAATCCAGTACATAAGCACTGAAGTGGTTGCAGCTTGTATCACCTTGTTTTTGTCATTTCAGATGTTTACTGATGACAGTCTTATGTTAGAAGGCTGCCTCCACAGTATCGTTCCTTTCCATTGGTTATATTCTGTAGTCATTAGCTTTTTGGATCAAGTAAGATACTTATTGCTATAGTTACAGGAAAACTGGTGTATCGTATTTCTTAATTCTGTGCCATATATCTCTCAGTTAAAATTAAGTTGGGAGCCAGTGCTATTGTGTATCTACGTAGAGATGATGGAAAGAGTATTCGTGATAGGAATCAGTAGCTGGTAGTCTCATTATAGTAGCCCTACGTTAGAGATGTGATAAAATGACAGCGTACTCTATTACTCAGTACTTAAGTACATGCTAGAATGATAGTTTGACCTGCTGTGTTGTTGTTAAATATGATCTATTGAGTCTGTGTCTAAGGGCGTTGATTCTACTAATATGTATCTAGCCGTGTTGTTAAATGATTGACAGTATAACTACATGAATTGCCTTTGATTTCTAGCAGTTTATTTCCCTTGCTTTTTGAATGCTTGAACTTAGCATGCTGAATTGCTTAAAAGCAATTACATTTAAAATATTGGAATAGAAAGATTTCATATCACGTCCAAGACTCAAACATTGTGACTGTGCAAAGATCTTTTGTAACTGATAGATGCGCTCTTGTAGTGTATTCTAACCCTTTCAAATTGGTGAATGATTGATTATGAACTTTTCCCATTTTATGATATCATGTTATCATGAAAAAAAAAAATTGCAAACTGCCCTGCCCTCTACCTGTAAACAGAGTTGTCATTACCACTGAGGCTGAAAACACGGGATACACACAAATCTGGACAACTTGGCAGCTCTAAATACTGCTTTGATTTAGCACAATGTAACCAACCTCATTTTTGTCTCTATGTAGAAAAACAGGATTTCTTTCCCAGTGTTTTAGTTCCAGTTTAGATTTCTGAAATAAATGTGGATTTCAGGATTTTGAGTTTGTGCAGAAGTCCGTGTTCTTTGGGTTAGTGCAGAAGTGCTCTCTGGCTTTGCATGTTCCCATTTTTACGTGTCTGGGTTACATCTAAATCAACATTGAAGTGTGCAGAATCAATAGCCACTTCACAAAACTTGATTAAATGCATTTCATCTAGTGAATCATTATGACTCATTAAACCTGTGCTCTTTGCATTATCCTAGTTTCTTTGATCAGCCCCTGTATTCAAGGGTCTGGCAACAAGACATAATCAATTGTGGCTTCCGGCTCTTGAATGCACAGTTAAGTTGGGTGTTTGCCGTCCTAAGATTAGAGTGCAACTACAGCATTTGTCTGACATTGGATCATGCAGGTAGTCTTGAAAAGATAGCTAAGCGATAGGGAGGGGAATTATTCATGTTAAGTGATACAGCAGCTGTGGAAAGGAAAGAAGCAGGGTTTTGGTTTTCTCTTCATGAAAGTAATGTGGTGCATGGCTTTAAAATCTGCTGAGTACTATCTTTGTTGGAGATGGACATAGAATATTAAAAAAAAAAAAGAGAGGAAAAGGCTTGGATTTCTCTCACTTTTATCGGATTCCTTAGTGGTAAAAATATAAGTTAATCACCATTAACTCCCTTTATTGTCACTGGAGAATTAGGCAAAGTGTCTAAGAAAGGAGAGATGAATTGCCTCCCAAGAGGTTCCAGTTTCTCTGCATTGACTTATGAAGGAAGCTTAATGTGACATGTATAGACTTAGGTTTTAGAAGCCTAGGGGTAGGTGAGAGATGAACCTCATCCATGACATCATAAGTCATGGGGCAATCAGATATTATATTGATTTATTTGCATAAATACTTTTGAATTATCTACAACTGCAGGGCAGGTACTTTGCTAACCTGTGCTGCAACATAAGTTTTTAGTCTCTTGATTTGTAACATTTATTTTTTACATCTTGTTTTAAATGAGCTCTCCAGGGCTGAGATTTTTCCTGTGTATTTGTACAACACCTAGAAATACATTACTGTGCCTCATTTTTCTTCACTGAACAGCTATGGGATTCAACCCATAAATAAACTTATTGGTTAAACGGGTTAATTTTGCAAAACTGAAAGTTTCCTTTCAGTTGTCATGTCCCAAGAGCAGAGATTTTGGTGATGGGTGCAATGATCTCGCCAGCCAGAGGGCAGATTAGCCAGTAAGTTTGCTACTGTTCATCACAGGGTTCAGTTACACCGGTTTGGAGTCTCAGTGAGTTGAGGTGGGGAGGTGCTTCACATTGGAGATGTATAGGATCCAATTAAATAAAAGATCCTCCCTTTGACTTAAGTTACTGTGACTGTATTGACTACATCAAAGCTAGTCTGCTTTATTTTGTTTAAAAATACATATTTCAATATTTGAATTTCTAAAAAAATTATTTAAGTTCTGAGCTCAGTCATTTACTTCTGGCACATCATTCTGTTCTCATGTTATTTGTTACTCCTAACCGCTTTTTGCAATGCTGTTTTTTTAAAGACACTAATTTTTTTAGGGCTTATTTAGTTTAATAATACACATGAGTAGATCTGCAGTATGTTTGTGGCTATTCATGTGTTTAAAAAGGCTCTGAAGTGCAAAAGGATCGAGTTGGCTTTTAAAGCTCTGTGAAGAAAATGTCACATCTTCTACCTTTACCTTTTGAGATCCAGCATGCTTCTGGGCACTTTTGCAATTTTTCTTACTGTTCCATAATGCAGTACACAAATATTTGAAACTCCAGAAGGAAAAGAGGGATAGAATGCTCTACATTTCACTCATTCCTATCAGTCAAGCTTGTACCTGTTCAGGTAAATGAGTAGTTTTCACTGAACTGAAATGCTATTGTATACATACCTAATCTGAAAAGTCAACAAACTTCTATTTGGTACAAATAAATGAAGTAAAGATGGTGTGTTTTGACACTGCACACATAAAAGCACTTCCTGCTTATAATAATCTGATTTATTGAACCAGAAGCAGAAGCTCATGGGAAAGTGAAATACAGCAGAACTGCAGAGATGAGTTTATTGTATTTGTTACTTTTAATTATAGTTTACATAGATAAAAACATAATAGTTTGGGCCCACTTTTACAAAAGTATTTAAGCATGTAAAACGTGGATGGGAACACAGATTTTCCAAAGCACTGACTCTGGATTAGTGCCAAACTCCAACTGAGAAGATAGGGGTGAAGGCAGTCATTCTGTAAGTGGCCTTAGATGCTATGGTGCTTAGCAGTGCAATGATTGCAAGAAGCATGCCTAATTCTGGAACAGTATTCAAGGCTCTGGCTCAGTTGCCAGCAGGCTCCTGGAAAGTAGATTTGGGTAAGTTAGTCTTCTAGATTGGGATTCATAGCAGGCAGGATGCTAGCACAGAGATTTTTAATCCAGCTGGTTGGAAGCACCAAAACCAGTGTGTCCTAGCTCTATTTTGTAGACTGCAATTAGCCATCTCTGTGAAATAAAAGCTCAAAAAATTCCATGTCCTTCTCGAACTTTGGCTTGTTGCTCTTCCCATTTTCTCTTCTATAGCTTAGTGATTACAATACTCAGCAAAGTTCTTTACCTTTCACAGCCTGGGAAGGTTTGACCCAATACTTCCCATGTTCCAGGACAATATTCAGGCATTACACGGGCTTTTGTGGGGTAGAAAAGATTCCTGACCAGTGTGGCTTAGAGAGCAAAATAATTTCCCACAAAGAAGTTTGACTCTACCGCCTCCCAGTTATCACTGTCCACTGGGTTCGCTGCTCATTCCTGTAGTAATTTGGCATACTTTAAGCAGTCATTTAAATATGAATGGAAAATTGTCCTCAGCTGAAGGAGTTTATTCTTGCAATTGAGTAGGCAAATCGCTAGGCTGGAATCAATCGCTTTTTCTGAATTTGATTCTTTCATTCCTATCAATTCACTGGTCCGGCTTCAACAAGAGTGCTACCGGCTCTTCCTCATAATAGTGTATAGTCTGCTGGGAAGGGCATCCTCCTGGAGTGCAGGGCGTTCAAGCCGTAGGGTTTGGTGGAATCCAAATACTTATTTTCTGGTCAACTGCTGTCAGTTGATAGTATGAGCCCTTTAAAGCTAAAAGTAGTCACTTCTTTGAGAGTGATTTAATAGGATGTAGTGTTATGCAAATTAATTAGCTTTGCACATTCTTTGAAGATTGGATTTGTTAGAGGACTTATCTGCAAAATGCCTGTTTTCTCAGTACCCTGAAAGTCTTCATCTGGAGATATGGACTTGGAAGTTATCTAGTCCAAACCAAAAATAATACGGTATCCAGTGGGACAAGTGGAAGTGCCTTGGGAACTTTCTGCCTGAAGCCTTAAGCAGAAGTTTGCTTCCAAGCAGACTCTTCCTAATTTGCTATCCTCAGCTGTATATGATAAAATTCCACCTTAGTGCCACTTCACATACTTAAGTGCTTCATTAAATGTTTTTGATAACCTCACTAGGTGTCTATATAGTAAATTTTTAGATTCTATTACCTACCAAATGTTTTGGTTTATGTTAAATTAAATTCTCACAAGAAAAAAGAAAGAATGAGAGCACTGTTGCTGGGGACACATTTTAGATTGAAAAAACATTTTGTAAGATTTTTCAAAGTACTAATGAGAAAGAAAGGAAAAAAAAAGATAACAATCCTCCAAGAAAAATTATTATTCAGATTTAGGCATAATATTGCCATCATATTATTTTTCTTGACTTGGATCTTATAGCACGAGGCTTCTGAAATAATAGATTCAATAGAAAAGAGATACAAATGAAAAAAGAAGGCTAGTAAACAGGGCAGGTAGGAATCACTTTATATAAACTAAGTATTTAAAGTTGATTGAACCTTTATTAGTGACATAAGCTCCCCTTCTAATTCATGTAGGGAAATAAGACACTGTAAGAGGAAAGTGTCCTCCAGACATAGATGTCATGTCCCACCTTTGATGTGTGAGTGGCGTATCATGGAAGGGAGAATATTAATCAGTAATCTGATTTAGAAAATCCCTTGTATTTCTCTGGTCATATACTCTACATATTTAAAGAGATATGTTTAATTGTTATAGCTTAGAAACAATAACCATACTATTTATGTTGAAAATTACATTAAATCAGTAACAAAATATATTAAAAATCAAGAAGTTCAACTTTGGGAAAGAAACATGTATTTCCTGAAGAAAGGTCCCACTGAATGTATCTGTGAGTAGCATTGTATGTTTTTTAATGAAGAAAAATTGCGTGAGAGTTAAAGAAAAAAATCATAAATCATCTTCTAACTAAGGAGTATAAATTCATATATTATTTCTTCAATTTCTTCAATTATTAATGTCTATATATGCTCTTGGAGCTTATTGCAATGAAATTCAACAATGTTCTTTCCACGAGAATTATTCATGACAGATTCTGAAAACCAGAGATGACTAAGACACACAGCAAAGTAGTGTGGAATATTCAAAAGTGTGTTTCAGGAAGCCCAAATATATATTCCGCTGAAAGCCTAGAGAGCTGAAGCGTGAGGGGAAAATAAGACAAACACAGCTGACCAGGGAAATACAGTAAGCAATAAAAAAAGGGATAAAGGCATGCAAGACAGATAAATCAATGGGGTCATCGCTTTGAGCAGGGATAAACAAGTCTAAAAAATAAGCAAATAAGGGGATGATCACAAAAGCCAAAACTGGAAATGGAGAGAAAATTGCAGAAGCTATAAGGACAAACAATAACAGATTTCACAAATATATGAGGAACAAGAGGTCAATGGGAGAGTGTCATCTCCTTATGTGGTTGGGCGGGGAAGTTGGTGGCAGAGGCTGCTGGGAAGCCGGCACTGCTTTCCCCTCGGCGAGCTCGCCGGAGAGACCACAGGGAACATGCCTGGAACAGAGAAGCGTCCTGGAGGCAGAATCTGAAAAATTAGTGAAACAAAGGATAAGAGAGGAACAGGTTAAGAAAGAAAAAGAAGAAAATAGGGCAGCTAAACAGTAGGCTCCTGGTCTGGTGACCTGTTTCCCAGGTTTCTGAAAGACTTGGATATTTTTTTTTAACTCTCTCGGATTATGAAGTCTATAATACATGAGGTATATGTAAGCTGTATGAGCTATATAGTTGAAGAGCAGAAGGAAGCCAGTGCAAGACAGTATTTTAAAGGTTTTATAATGATAGCTTTATAAACTATAAATCCAAGCAGAGGCAAAACCAAATTCAGGGCTGTAGAGAAAATGGGCAGCACATTGGTACAAACTAATAAGGAAGGAGTTTACAAAAGCTGAGTTGGAGTTAACTAACATAACTGATTTCCTTGGAAAAGTGACATATTCCCAAGTCCATAGTGCTGGACCCAACCCTTAAAATACACAAGTATTTGTTTCTGTTAGTTCCTGATGTGTCCTCAGTTTTACTTCTATAAGCAAAGGCACTGAGAATAGATAAATAAAGTGAAAAACTGAAGTCAAATTCACAACTTTACTTGAATAGCTGAGTTGCAAATAGTTATTTAATGTGATTTGTAAAAGTATCAAAGCTCATCAGGCAGCTAACTGGCATTGATTTCCATTGCCAGTTATGCGCTTTCCAGGGGAGTGGAATACCAAGCAATGTCTTAGATTCTCACTATAAAATGTTGTGTAGAAAAGCATAAAACCATGAAAAAAAGATGAAAGGTGACCAAAAATGGCAATGACAACAATTTATTTCTACCTTTGACCAATAATTTGTTTCTAAAAAGTCATGCAGCTATACTTAGATGTCAAATACAAAAATTAAACAACAGTTCAAAACAAAACAGATGTATTTGTTCTCCTACTGTGTTCTTCTCCAGTTCCCAGACTATTGTGGCAAAGGGGATTGTTTTGGGGCATTACTAGATGAAAACTTTTGCAAGTATATAGTGTTTTTAACTGAACAAAGATTGGTGTGGGGTGGGATTAATGTTCTGGCTTTAATGTGACAAAATTCAATTTTGCATCATCTCCAGTGGCCAAAAATTTTCACAGTTTCACATCTACTGATGCCCTTTAGCCTTGATGGTTTTAGCTCAGAGCTGCCTGAAGTGTCATCTTTACCTCTTACAATGTTCTAAGAAGGTTATAATAAGAGGAAGAAACGCAATTCTGGGGATTGCTGGGGCTAAGCCTACTCACATCTTTGAAAAGAAAGATCAGGATTTTGAGAAAATAACATTTAATGATAATGGCATTGAAGAAGCTATAGTGAGGTTAATATACATCCCAAAGAGAAGGAACAGAAATCAAGAAGGCAAGAGACATCCACTCAATAAATATCCTGTCTGCTTAAATCCCATTGAACTGATATGCAAGTTTCTAAAATCTGCCTGAGCCCCAGGCTGTGACCCACTCCTGTTTTCCAGGATGCAGCCTCTGTTAGGCACCTAAATGAAACAAGTTCCTCCGTAACTATCCAGCCATTTCCCTGGGCACTACACACACTCTGACATTCCAGTTCTGAGGAAAAATTTGCGCGCCTTCTCTCAGAGCTCTCTATGGAGAATTTAAATAGACAGTTCCTGAACCCCCGCGGCACCAGGGGAAGCGCCAAAATAAACCTGGTATGGTCAGAACTACAACAAACAGTGCTTCCCTTTTGCCCTAGGTTTTAGACACTGTCCAAACTGATGGAGATTGAACTCCTCTTTCTGCCCTGACTGTGATGATGTGGGATATTTTCCATGAAAATATGTCCCACCTTTCCTCTTGATTCTGAGCAGCTGGGTCCTGACCAAAAGGAGGACTCACAGGAGAAGAGGCAGGACGGTCATTTGTCAGCAAGCTAAGGTGACCTGGCGGCAAGGATTTCCACATATTTATAGGTTTTACATTGAAGCATCTTTAGATAGAAACAAATATAGTCCAAAGAGAAAACACCAGAAGCTTAAGCCTCCTCTTTTCCCAGGTTTAGGGCTCTTAAACTAGTGAAGATTTGGACTTTTGCTTGCCTGCTGTGTATCAGAGTTAGTTTCGTGCAGCCAGCTGCACAGGGGGGCTCACCTTCTAGAAGAGGATGCTCTTCCCCAGGATATGCCACGCGACCATCCTCCTGGGATCTGGAGGATGTAGGACTCTTCCCCCTCTAGCCTGCAGCATAGGTGTTGGTGTCTGGAAACTATATCCCATTAGGACTACTACCTCATACCCACTCCCAAATGAGGAGGGTTGGAATCTGTCTAGATGAAGGTACTTAAAATTTACTCACTATTTCTTGATAGTGTTAATGGAGGGAGGTGTTTAATTCAGGCACACTGGATTAGACTTTGAAGACACCTATAGTCCCTACAGAGAGAGAGAGGTGTCTGTGTTATGCAGTGAGGGTCTCCCTTAGCAGGTTTTCCATGATGAATACCATCTTTTGTGACTGTGTGTGTTCCTTAGATATGTGTGCGCCAGGCAGACCGAGTCAGTCTTCCTGTGAAAGTAGCAGTTTAAGTTACTGGGTTGCATAGCTGCTGGGATGCAATTAAATCAGACCAAGATCAAGAGCATGCAGACACCACAAAGAGCACATCTGTAGTTCTTAACGCTGAGAAACCCCCTATTTTTCAGTGGTCTGTCAACGGAATATGAAGCATTATTAGAGTGGAAGGAAATGATAAAGATCCTCAGTGTTTTGTAATTGGGATAAAAGGAACAAAAATATAATGTAAAAGAGGAAGTTATGAGTAGATTTGCAGAAAGGACTAGAAAGAACAGTTTAAATGTCCCAAAACTAGTTAATCACAGGAGGAAGACTAAAAACCAATGTAGCTTGAGTACCATTTATAATCACACAATTAAAAAGTTCAAAGAGGAAGTTCTTTAAACAAAAAGTGATTGTGTGTGCAATCACTCTGTGTAGGAGGTTATAGGGGTTACACAAGGGTGGTCACATTCAACAAACACAGATTATATCACCTTTGAGAAGCAGGTGGCTACTCTGGTAGAAGGCCAGAACTCTGAAATGCTGTTTATGTTACAATGCATTAAAATGATCAACAAGGAAGTGGCACTCAACTTTGAAAAGTTTGACTTCCTTCACTGACAAAGGATTTTGTTTATTGTTTGATTTTTTCCAATGTGAGAACACTTCCAACACTGACCATGAAAACTGTTGGTTTTGGTTGTGTTGGGGAGCTTGCTTCCCCATTTACCCAGCCTTGTAGCATATAATGGAGCATAGCAGTGGAGAATTTAAGAGCAATTCATAATTTATAATAAAAACAACAGTGTTAAGAATGTGGTCATATTTTCATTATTTAAATAGCATTGAAACATATCTTAATTGTACACAATCAAGACCTTATTGAATATTATAAAATTATGAAGCATTGCTTTATTCCTGATTGTTCTATTGATAACTAACAGATAGGATAAGATTGCTGGGTTTTAAACTATATTCATCTGCCTTAGAAAAGAATGTAACATGCAGAAGAGAGAAAGGAATGAAAAGGAAAAACACACATTTGTATCAGTTCTGTAACTGTTATGCTGGCATGTACATGGGACACTTTCAGGCAAATAATAGTTAATTGTTTGCAGTTTCACAGATTTTGTAAGTGTGTGTCCTCCCCCTTGGTCATTATTGCCTAAGCAGCATTTTAGTTTGAAAACATGCATTTTGAGAACAGCAACTAATCATGGTGTAGAACTAGAATATACGACTAAATGACATGAGTTATATAATCTGACCTACAGAAATCTGCAGGATAGTGTAATAATTTGCATTTTTTATTTTTTGCACAGTGTTTATGGCTGTCCTTTGGCAAAAAAACGAAAAACACAAGATAAGCAACCTCAAGAACCAGCCCCCAAAAGAAAACCCTTTGTGGTTAAAGCAGACAACTCTTCGGTAGATGAGTGCTATGAAACTGATGGAACAGAGGAGATGGATGAAAAGGAAGAGGAAGAAGAGGAAGAGGATGAAGAAGAGGAGGAATATTCTGATGATAATGAGGAGCAAGGTGATGAGGAGGAGGATGATGAGGAGATAGATCGAGAAGAAGAAGAGGAGATCGAAGAGGAAGAAGAGGAGGATGAAGAGGAAGGTGAAGATGTGGAGGATGAAGAGGAGGAGGAAGAAGAGGAGGAGGAAGAAGAGGAGGAGGAGGAAGAACGTGGTAATAATCAGAGTATTAGTAAAAAGTAAACAATGTGTGTTTTTTGGGTTAATCTTCTAGTGTGGTGTGTGAGGATTTAGCTGTGCGGTTCTCATTAAAGCTAATGGAAGTCATGCAGTTAAATCTCTCTGCTCCACACTGAAAATATACCCCACTGTGTTCTCTTAACATTTATTTTAATAAGTCTGTCTTCCAAATATTTTTTAATGCACCAGCACTCACATTTCAAACAAGGAGGGTGGAGGTGTGTTTGTGCTAAAAATGCTTGCATAAAGTATAATTCTAGTAGTGGATTAATGCATGCAGTTACCAGAAGAATATTCACGAAGGTACAAGCAAAGCATCAGCTACAGCTGGGTGCCTGTAGTGATCATGTGCAAGTGTATTTGCTAGATCTGCTTATATAATGTCAATAGTTGCCCACATAAATGCTGTCACAAGTTTGCAGATAATTCTTGTGAGCAAAAATGGGCCTCTTCCCTTTGAAAATTTTGCCCCATACTTCCCCAAGAAACTATTCAGAATGAACTGTTATAATATACTTTGGTTCTTTGAGACTTGAATGCTGTGTCCTTTAGTTGATTCTATTAAAAATAGAGAGAGAGTGAGAAGTTTACATAGATAAAGTCCTTCTAAAATTTATATATTTTGGTTATCATACCATGACATAAATGCCTTTTAGACATACAGGTCACTGATAGTAACCAAATTAATGTAGTAACGATGTGATTAACCTATTCACCTTTCTCTTTTTTGGGATATTGGACTCTATATAACCAGTATTTTCAAAATATGTAATCAGTGTTCATTTACTCAAGAGTCCATATGCTGATGACAGACATCATAATGCACTGGGGTGAAATGAAAGAATCATGCAAAAATTAATGAGCTATCTAAAAAGTATTTTGTTCCCATTTCCAGGGAACACGTTTTTGGTTGGGTAGATTCACCTTTCTAACCAATAAAAATATAAGAAAAGCTTTCAGCACTCCTCAGTTGGATTCCTCTTAGGAACCAGGTATGAAAGTTGTATGACTTTTGTTTCAGCATTCTGTAAGGTCAGATCTTAAATCTTATAGAAAGACTTTGGAAGTATTCTTTCCATTTGGGCAAGATGGTGGCCAGCTGGGTGGCTATAAGCATTTTCTCAGATATCTGAATCTGTGGCTTTTCCTCAATTGCTTAAATTTCCCAACAAAATTGGTAGAGCATAAATGGCCAATCTTAAAAGTTTCATGAGTTTGATGCAACAGGGAAGCCATTTCCTTTTGCAGGGAACTCCGCTGTTTCAGAACCTGGAAGAGAAGCTGTGTTAGATCAGGCTGATGTGCAACTGCTATTGCTATGCTGATGGGCAAGTGCAGGATGTCTAGCAGTTTCTTTAAGAGACAATGGTGACTGAATTTGTTGGTGCTTAGGTTACGGTGCAACTGCTGCTGTGATTTCAGCTGACACGAAAAACTTCGAATCTACGCTATCAAAAATGATAAAAGGAAAAAAAACTAGGCAAAACTCAAGAGCTCAAAAAAGTTGCTTCTGGCAAGCCAGCAGGCTTGATACTCAGTTTACTTTTACTATCACAATGAAACACAGTGGTTTACTTATTCCAATATAGTTACACATGCAGTTAGCTGTCCTAATGAATCTACACAGGCTGACATTGCTTTTTGACTGCTTTCCTTCCACATGTAGTAGGCTGTGGTTAAGAACTGCAAAAATTTTACAGAGATACCTGTATTAGCTTCTCTGCATAGTACATGGAATTAAAACTTACATAGGTCAAGTTTTTCTTAGGATCCCATGTTATTCCAGTAATCACACATATGTACATTAATAAATACATCTATGTTCTATGTCAAATATTAGTCATTAAGAAAAAATCCTCATAAAATGGGGAAAGTGGTAACAATTTTATAAGAAAAATATTTCATGATCTTTTGAGAATCACTATGCAACAATCCCAGTTAGAGCACAGCTGATTTACAAGAAAGTTACTAGCAATTAATGAGGAAGGTAGTATGGAGTTCCTTATGTCTATACCAAGGAGTGGAGAGTGATAACAGTTTGCTCTTCGTGACGTTTAGAAGCTAATCAATAAATCAGATTTTTTTAGATAGTCTATTTCCTGTTGATTTTGATGGGGATCCTGGCTTTTCACTTTCTTCCACTCATAACATAAGCAGCTGTTGTGGAATTTGGACTGTTGATTTTCCAGGGAAGCAAAGTACAATCAAAGTTAGGTGTTCTAAAACTATATGGTCTGAATATGGCACTTGCCTTTATCTATTGACTGTATGTGAAAATTAGTTCTGTCAGCTCTGAATTTAGTTGTCTCAATCACTCGCTGCTCACTACAATGTAGATACTGTAGTAAACCACCATCCACCTTTTAAGGCACCTTAGCAGGAAGTCTGAATGTGTCTTAGTGTTCTTATCCCTAGAAACAAAATGCAGAATTAGCCACTGGACACCAGGATGCCTGCACAGTTCTCATAAAAGTTTCTGTCACTTGTGCCATAGATTATAGCAGTTCAGAAAATTTCCGTAAGTAACTATAGTCTATGTGGGCAAAACAGTTAAAATCATAAGTATCGGTATTCCATCAGCAAGTATAGGACTACAGAGCCAGCAATTAGTGGGGGGGGGGAAGAGAAGAGAGGAGGAAGGTATTTTACTGTTTCTTAAACCAAATTCAGTTTTCTGTTAGAAAAGGGTAAATCCTGGGAAACTCAAGTGCCTCACTGGCATCTCATTGCCCATACTTTTTGTTAAAAGAAAGTGGATTTTGGATGGAATTCTCAGAGGATATAGATAATATACAGGTAATATAAGTATACAGTTCGTACTGAAAATACTTGGACATTCACTGAAACCATCTCAGCCTTTTTGAAAATCACATCTTTCTGGCCTCATCATTGATAAACTAAAGGACTTGGAAAATACAGATGTATCATAAAGAAACACTTACAAATCTCAAAATACTAATTTAAAATAAAAAGGAAAAAACCCAAACTTTTTCAGATGAGTCCCAAATTCTGTGCTCGTATTTCTGTACACAATCCACTGAACCAAAATTAATGCTTAAAATTCCCCAGCAATGGCTGGCATATCCTCTTTAATTTCCATTAAATGTACTGAATCTCTTCGAAGAACAGATATCTATCAATCTATCTATGAATAGACTTGAGAAGCCCTTATGTTCAGCACCACCACTGAAGGAAAGATGAATCTTTCCAATTTCCCTTATATCCCAGAAAGAAAGGGCAGATAGATGACCTGTGTTATGATAATCTAAGCTGTAAATTGCAATACAAATGGGAAAGAGCAAGAGAAAAGGCTGCTTTTGGCAGCCTTTCTCTGTGATGGCAACTGCCGAGACCCTTTGGACTGAAATCTGAAAGGTGCATTTGATTTGCGAGGCAAACCGAAGTACTTTCTCCTAAGAGCTCACTTCAGGTATTTGGGTCCCAAAGACTGTTTCACAAAGCTTTTCTATTATAGAAAGATATCTCCATTGGAGGAGCTCCCGGAACAAATGTTCCAAGGCACCATTTAGCCCATTTCACATGAAGACATTCAAGATGGCTTGTACTCCAGGTATTTCATAATCTGCCAGGGGCAGGAGTCAGGCTGATTCTAGACCTAAGGAAATTTGATATATCAATCAAATCCATTTTACAGATGATGCTACAAAAACTATTGCAGTTTCCCAAGAGGTGAATTGTTAGGATGTATAAATCTTTTAGACACCCCCTTATATTTTCTGATAAACTCAAGGTAGCTGGCATATACAGTATACCAACATGTGGTACTGCATCTAATTTTTCATGTGCAATATACTGCAAAAATATCTGTAAAACATAGATAGCAGTGTATATTTAAAGGAGACATAATACAGCATTTAAAAATAAATAAAAGCTAGCACATGGACGTAGAGAGAGATGTTCTACCTATTTTCACATTTCTTTAAATTGTAGGATTGTTTTTAAAAGTCTAGTAATATGTTTGGGATTTTTCCTTCACTTGCTGAACTCGATGCAGACACATAGGCCCTCATAATTTGAAATCCACCTGTCGGCTTTATTAAGACTGGTAGTGCCCTCCGCTATCTTCCTGATCCCCTCATCAGATTGCAAGAGGAGATGCAAACACCAATCTAAAGATGAAAGAAGCATGTGTGCTGAGGAAACTGTGGTGGCACACAGCTTTCCAGCTGTGCTTGCCTCTGAAGACACTCTACATCTTCATAAAATAAAGACAACAGATCTATATCAGCAAGGTTGCCTGTCCAGCCTGCTGATCACTAATCATACTAATTTATTTAAACTACTAGCAGGAAAGCGGTCATCTATTTGGTGAACACAGTAGGTGTTCAATATTAATCAGAGCAGAGAGCTAGACTCACGTGTACCTTACAGGCAAAACACCTAATAGAAGAAAATTATAGCTTTAAATTAAGAGGCCAGAAAGCATAATTTAGGACAGTGTACAAGGAAAGAAGTGCATTTTCCAGGGCCAAAGAAGACTAAATAAATACCTGACAGCGCGAAAGGTGAAGCAGATCTTAACCCTCTATTGCTGTGTTGTTTCATCTCCTTCATAAAAGAAGATACCCCATGCTTAGGGTATCTCACCAATAACAATATGAAGAACAGAAAAAAATAAGTGGAGTTGCAGCTGGAAGACATTTATCCTGGCCATTGTGTTGGCTTCCTCAGGATAAGAACTTAAAGTTGCCTTTCTGGCCTAGTTACAAAGTGCTTAAGCCTGGAGTAGTTGGATCAAACTACAGCATAAGAACTTTTATTGATACCTTCTTTTTGCATTGCAGATGCAAGCATGGATTGCAACATGTTCTGCTGTTTAGCTGTTTATATTGTTTCATCTAGAGACATTCAGACTAAACATTTTCTCTGAAAAATTTTGTTGGAAATAATGCAATTAAAAGATTTGGAACAAGTAGTTCGGAGCTGGAAACCTCAGGTTGTAGAGTAGGGTGGGGAAACAGCTAGCCAGTAGATATCTCTAGTTCTTGTGGAAAAAGTTCAGATCTGTTTATTACAGTTGTTACGTGTTTGTGGTTGGTTGGTTGGTTGGTGGATTGCTTAAACATGACTGCGGTGTTAGTTTAGTAAACTTTTGCTTGCTGCTGTGTTCCATGCTCAAGGTGTTTACTGTTTGCTGCTCATAGACAGTATAATTTGTTAAGAGCATTATTTAAACATTATTTTTGAATTCTCTGAAGTGAGATTGGGGCTGATACTGAGCTTGTTTACATCAGGACAAATCAAGAATAACTTTATGTCAATAGAGTTACATTTATGTGAGGTGGTGTTGCATGTGCCATACTTAACTTTTTCTCCCCTTGGAGAACTATTTTAAAAGATTTCCTTCTATGTGAATGATTAACTCAGAAGCTCAGTAGAACTTCCAGGCTGTGTCTAGAAACTTACATGTAACTTTAAGCAGTTAGTAGCCCTCTTCACTTTAACTTCCATGCTTAAATTAGGAATGTACTTAAGTATCCTTCTGATATAGAGGTTTGCATATTTAGCTCCTTTCCTACAAATAAAAGGCTTTAAATGATAATGTGAAATATCTGATCCATCAAGAGCAAATGATTCAATTAGAGCTTTATGCAGTGTAAGTAAATTATTTGCCTTTGATAAGACAGATTGTAGACCTCTGCCATACACAACTTTTGTTGACGTAAGCAGAAGTTCTGCAGAGGACAAGATGTTCAGGGTCTGAACTGGAGGTCTTACTAAGAGCATCATGGAACACATTCAGCACCGCATCTGATTCTAATGATGCTTCATCCTGAATCTATTTTACATGGCATGAGGTTGCTTGCTTGTATTTTTAATTCACTAACCCTTTCCTTCAGTGTTAGCTGAACATGAGATTTTGGGCCCATTGTAATGTCAAATTGTTTCAGGGCTTATGTGTGACCGAACCTTTCTCTAGTCTTGCCAGAGCAGTAGGTCTGGAAAGGAACCATATATCTCAGCAGTGCTGCTTTGGATTCTTGCAGATTGCAATCCTCAAGAAGAGGCTGCATAGAGGTTGCCTTTTCTGTATTTCCATTGTATCCTTCTGTCTGCAGATAAATGCTGAGTGGATCCTTGATCTTGCCTCTTTCATTTATTGTCTGGCAAGATCATACAGTAAAATTAATTCTTTCTGGAATAAGGTGGATTGGAGAAGAAATTCAGAGTGAAAGTGCTGTAGCCTTAGAACTGTATTCCTGTTCTCACTCAGATTCTCTGTAACCAGTCATTACCAATGATCTCCTGGTTTTGGCACAACTGTGCCAAGAAGCTGATTGCTTATGTGTTACGGTGCTTTAAAGAACCAATAGTGAACTCAATTATATAGCAGCTCTTTGCATTCATATTTGCAAACATAATGACCTGATGTTGTTGTAGAAAGTCTCACATCTGGGATATGGCACTATCAGAAACATATTCACAGGTTGTGCAAAACTGAACTCTTCATGTTCTCTCTTTGAATTCCTTTACCTTTCACAGTGCTACTTCAAAGATTGCATTGTCCACACTGTACTGCAGCTTACACAGAGACCACAGACTCCGTATGAGTGCCTCTTGACACTACAGATGTAATGATTCTTAAAAATAAGTTTGGCTTGGTCAGGGTTAGAGTGCAGTTTTCCTCTGTGTTTAGAGTGCAGCTCTAAGGACAAATTTTGATCACCCTATTCATTCAGAATTCCCACCGGGCTTACAGTACTTGTCCTAAAAGAGTGAACACAAATGGCAGCTTTTCACCCTGAAAAGCAAAGAACCTTATTTGGTAGCTGTAGGAGTTAATTTTCCACTATTACGGTTCCTCCAGGAGATAATAAAATGAATTAAAATTTCAGACTGGATTGATCATTTCTTCTGATCCATATCTGTTCTCATGAATCAAATTTGTAGTCCTGGCAAATGCCTCAAGTCACAGAAATTTTCTTTAACTGAACTATATAAACAACACCAGTAACAAAGCATTCTTTTGAAACAAAAGCATTGCTGTATAATGAACACATATATGTAATACTGAATATTTTTTATTATGGAAGCATTTCGTCCTGATTTTACAGCTCTCAAAACAATTCAGTTTTGTTCTTTTGTCACCTGTATCACATATGACATAGTCCTTTTATACCATAAGAGATCCTTCCCCTTCTGTGAATTAATGTATTTTACAGATATTTTTTGAGAAGAGACTGTGGGAGCTACAATTAGTGAGCTGGACAGAAAGGAAGGCCAAGTCATTTAGCAGAAGACAAAGAGGACTAATGCTAGGAAAGAAACCACCTCAAGGGGTTTGGTAGAGGATGTTCAACAGTAATTAGGAAAGGCCACTGATGTGATTATGGACTCAAGCTGGTTTTAGTCACTGTTGTTGAATTATTTGACCCTCAGAATTATTTGGCAGAGAAAGTACTGAAAATAGTCAGTCACTAACATGAAGCGTGTCAAGTATCCATAACACCACAGGTTTTTTTTTAATGTTTTTTTTTTCCCAAGGAATCCATGGTAGATATTATATGCTCTGTGCAGTAAATATTACTGTTTTAACAAAAATTTGTGGTGGCTTTATAGGAGAAAGTTTTGCTAGTTAACAGAATTGACAGCTGAAGACTTAATGGGGTTTTATTAGGTGAACTCATCAATCTGATAGTTCTGTCATCCCAAAAGCTTAATTTTGCAGGCTATACTATTAATAGGAAGCGTAAGTAATAGTCTTGCTGTGACATTAAAGGAACTCCACAGAAGAGCTGAATTTACCATTACAAAAACAAAGCAAGCAAGCAAGCATTTTTTTCCTTAGACATGGATTGCTGACGGTGACAAGGGAAAGACCTGTGTGGCGTGAATACTTCCAGTCACCTAACACAGGAGTGTTTGCAAAACTGCACAGGCCCTCGTCAGGCTAGGATTATGTCTTTACATTTTCCAAAGCGTATGTGGTGAGATTCCTTACTTATCATATACACTTTTAAGGCATGCTATGCAACTGCTTTTCTTCCGGTTTCTTTCGTATAAAATCTATTGTTTTACCAACCACCTCAACTTATCACAGAAGTTCTGTATAAACAAGATGCATCTGCTAAACAGTTTCTTGGACACCCTGTAAAGCACTGGACTGAAGTCTTTACAAAATAACGCTTAGCTGTCTTTTTATTATCTGCAATAAATAAAACATCATTCAACTTTAAAGGCTGGCATCCAACGTAAAGTTAAAAATTGTTTCTATTGCAATATGTTGAATAAAACTTTGCCCTCAGATCATTAAGTGAAATATATTTTTTAAAGTAACAGTAGAAATACAGAATGACAGATAATTATTACCAGACCGTTAAGAATAGGGCTGGAGTTGGACTTACAAAAAGTATACTAATGTTTATATTAGAGTTTTTTTATTATCTAATGAGCGCAGTTTGTGGATGTCCTTCTCTGAAAATACAGCCAGAAGGGGCAACTTTTAAGTCAATAGAAACTGGAATCCTTTCTTGGGAGCCAGGAATCCTCCTACATTTGATGGAGCGGGATAAATGTTTCAGAATAGAATGAAATGGAAATTCTGCCCCTATCTGTAACTCAGGTACCTGATTTGAGTGTGAGAGGTGATGCAGCAGTTCAATGCCACATTTCCTTCCCCAACACAGAAGGTCAGTGGCTAGACCAGAGACTGCTTTGCATAAGCAATGCTCTTACGCATTCTGCTGAAGCTCTATCACACCCTAGAAAAAAAATTCAAGAACTTCAGTAGACCAAAGGGGGTCATTCTTCTGGGAAAGCGGGACATGCTGGGTTCCTGTCTTTGCTCCAAGGACACTCTAACCATCTTACGAATTGACTGCTTAATATTAGGTTGCAAAATCAGTCCTGGGAGCAGGGAACAGACACTACATTTCTCTCTTTTAGGCAAGTGCCCTTGTATGATATGTACAATAAAGACATGAAATACAACATGCACAACAAATAGCATGAAAAAAAAGTGTATAGGTCTTATGCTACTCTTGTGTTTTCTGCTTCCTAGTGGAGCTTGCGTCCAGTCTAGCTTTTATTGTGGTGACTAGCAAACTTTTTTGGGAGATGTGGTATTGAATCCACTCAAACTGGAGAGCTTTTACTCTTAGTCTTCCAATTCTCTAGCAAGTGACCTACTAAACAAGGTATTTTACCTGGGAGACGGGTGGGCGGGGCTGAGCAGGGGAAATGAAGGACGAAACAGGCAGTTCTTCCCTTGGCTATAAATTAAAGCAAGGCAGTAAAAGCAACAGTTTATGGGAAGCCTTCTTTCTTTCAGGTGTGTATTAGACCCATACCTATTGGATTGGGTCTTTCTGGGAACTTATGCATGAAAACACCCAATGTATAGAATCCTTCAATGCTTAAATGGCAGATAGGTGGAGAGCTTCTTAAGGCTGGAACTGTTTTGGTACACACAGAAGCAGAGCCTTGAACAGTTGATCAGTGTTAGAGTTTAGATGTCTCCCAGGTTTAAGCCACAAATGAGCACAGGTGTAGTTGTATCACCAAGAGAAATAGAAATACGACTGTTCCTTTCTATACAACGTGCCACATGAGAAGTCCAATCTGAAAGTGATGTAAAAATTGCTGCTGCTATTCATAAGGTTTTTTTTAAGAGATTTATGTTGAAATGCCCATTAAAGATAAGTATGATTTTAAGAACGAATTTGATTCAATGGCTGGAGGATCTTCTGACACAGAAATGGAAAGAATAAGTTCCAAGTGTAAAAGGGAGTACAGGACTTATGCAGGAAAAAAAAAGAATGCAGAAAGACATAAAGAAATGATTAGGAGGTCAGCATGGGAGTACTGCAGAGAGCAAGTGAAATATGCTGTTAGGATTCCTTCCTGGGACAGCAGGAAATGACAAAGATGTGAAAGCTGCAGTCTAGAATCTGCCTTATGCAGAATCTTTAAAATAACAATTAAAAGGCTTTAAGAAAGAAGGGTAATTTTACTGTATACCTGTATATATACAGCTAAATATACAGCTATATATATACCTGTATATACAGAATCAGGGCTAGACAAAATACCCACACCCACACAGGTGATGCAGCACAGTACAGTTCTTTTCTGTTGTTATATTTTCCCTCCCTAATATATGAGCATTTTCCTACAGTTCATGATGTGATGTAACTTACTGTGTCTTTATATCATACTGATTGAATTTTATATTTATATTATTAAAATAATTATAAAAATATTTATATATTTTTAAGGTCTGGAAGAAATGTCATATGAGGAGCAGCTAAGGACTCTGGGCTTGTCTAGTTTGGAGAGAAGGAGGCTGAGGGGCAACCTCATTGCTCTCTACAGCTTCCTGAGGAGGGGAAGTGGAGAGGGAGGTGCTGACCTCTTCTCCCTGGGGTCCAGTGACAGGACTCATGGGAATGGTCCAAAGCTGCACCAGGGGAGGTTTAGACTGGACATTAGGAAGCATTTCTTTACCAAGAGGGTGGTCAAACACTGGAACAGGCTTCCTAGAGAGGTGGTTGATGCCCCAAGTCTGTCAGTGTTTAAGAGGCATTTGCACAATTAACAACATGCTTTAAGTTTTGGTCAGCCCTGAAGTGGTCAGGCAGTTGGACTAGATGATCATTATAGGTCCCTTCCAACTGAAATAGTCTGTTCTGTTCTATTCTGTATCATTGTCATTAGTAGAATTAGAACTAGACAGAGCACTTTTAAAAACCCAAGCAATAAGTGTTGACTCTCGGATACTTTTTATAATATGGAAAACCAGGATTATTAAACTGGATTTGATCTGTGGAGAAGTGTTGTGGTTTAACCCCAGCCAGCAAAAATAAACGCCACGCAGCCGCTCGATCACCCCCCCCCGGTGGGATGGGGGAGAGAATCGGGAGGGCACAAGTAGGAAAGCTCCCGGGTTGAGATAAAAACAGTTTAATAATTGAAATAAAACTAAGTAGAACAGTAATAATAACAGTGAGAACAACAACAATAACAGAATACACAAAGCAGGCAATGCACAACACAACCGCTCACCGACCGCGTGTCACGAACGGGGGGCGAGCCCCCCACCCCCACCCCACCCCACCCCCACCTGGTTTTTATACTGAGCATGATGTCACATGGTATAGAATACCCCATTGGCCAGCTGGGTCCACCACCCCGGCTGTGCTCCCCCCTCCCGGTGCAAGCATCACCCAGCAACAGCCAAAGCATCAATGGGCCATCAACGCTCCTTTCACACCGAACCCAAAACACAGCACACACCCCAGGCTACTGGGAAGAAAGTTAACCCTCTCCCAGCTGGAACCAGGACAAGAAGATACAGTGACGAGCCAAAATTACTAACTATTTAGAAATGCATAACTAAAAGTAATAGCAATGTATTTATAAAAGAAAGAATAACTGTCCTTTGGCAAATATGTGTTTTGCTTGAAATCTGCAAACTGCACATCACTGAGAAGATAGGCAGTGTGGAAAAAATGTACACAGTTTATCTGAGTCTTAGGAAAGGATTTGATGCAGTTCCATTTAATAAAGTAATTTTGAAGTCATAAAACATAATACAGCACCAGATACAAAGGGACAGAGGGGAAACATTCATGTTGGATAAGTTAATTCCATTGGCTCTTAAAGTAGCTCAGATACTTCAGTGTGCAGAAATTTATTAATGAGACTAGAGCCTAAAAATAATCATACAAAGTACAATTGAAAGTGAACAATACGTTAGGGTGATTTCAGCATGAATCACCTGATGAATACTTGAAGAAAGAAATAAAACCAAAAATAATTTCAGGCAGAAGTAGAGGTATTGACTTTATCTCATGTATATTACTTTTCGCAGTGAACTCGTCAAAACAAGTTCTGAGCTGAACCATACTCAGACTCAGGTTTTAGTTTCGTACAACACAAGATTATCTCTGTATCTATGTGTATGTGTGTGTGTATCTTGGAAAACTGGCTATTGTGGTTATTTGTTTGATTGATCCACTTTATAGTTTGTTGTTCCTGTGAGCCAGTTGGAGTAAGAGTTTCAGCAGAGATGTCGTTCACTGAGATTATGCTGCTCTAGGCAATTTAGGCTGACTACGAAGCCACTGTCATCATAGGTGGCAGATATATCTTTAGTTGGAAATATATACAAATATATGTAAATATATAGGTGGTTACATTTGTCCTGCAAAAGTTTTCTTTTTATGAGACACAAGCTTTCATCATCAGGACAGATATTCCAGTGCAGATCTGAACAGTAGTGGGAAATCCCTTATAGAAAGGAGGAGCTGACAGTTTCTAAAATGGTGGCACTGTGTGTTCTTTAGGTGGACAAGTAGCTAGAACAGCCTCACTGGAAATATCTTTGCAGATGCAGTAGTGACAGAAAAAGCTTTTTTAGATCCGTCACCATAGCATACATTTCCTGCATTTGACAGGTCTCTGGTACTGTAATCTCCTTAGACATTTCCAGTCTCATAGGCCATCTGTACACATAATATAGACGGCAAATAAACAGAAGATAATACAGAGTCTTTGTAGCTAGCTAAGAGCTAGCCGCACCATTGAGTCACCATTTTCTGTTTTTTGAGGTCCACTGTATACACGTTCTTGACTGACTGGAGTAGCATGGTTAAAAGAATAGGTTCCCATTTGCCTTACTCATTCCTTCTGAAGCTACAGTTAACAGTGTGCTTTCCATCAATCCCAACTTACAGATTCTTCCCCATCTCTTCAATCACAGTAATCAAAGACTACATCTATGTAAGTGAATAAAACAGACCATAGTCTGCTCATTTAATGCTGAGTTCAACGGTTGCATGACTTGAGTGTATACAGCTAAGCTTTTACCTTCCAAAGTAGGATCACCACATTCAAAGTCCTTCTTGGGAATGGTCCCTAACCAGCACCTCTGCACTGTGCCTGGACATTGCTGGAAGGATGCTAAGTCACTCAAGTCAAAATCATGCCAGGGCTTCACTAAGAGTTTAGCGGTATGAATAGTCACATGCCACTGCTTGGTCTGGTGGTCTGTCCCTAATTAGTTCATACTAGAATGGCTATAACCAAAGAGGCAAAGCACCCTTTGTATTTACTTTCTCCTTATTCTGTGGAGTATTACTCAGCTTTCCCTGTCATGAAAAGGTGGGGAATGAGGGAAATGTAGATGAAGAAGCTGGATGAGGGGATAAGGAAAAGAGGAACAAATCCCCTAATGAAAAGCTTTACCTTTCAAATGAAGTAAAGTCTGGCACTCGTGCACATAGAAGTCTTTGTCCTTCCAGATCCCTTGGCACTGAACCATTAAGGGAATAGAAAGAGAGACAGGAAGAAGAAATTTCAAGGATATTATATTTAGCAGTTCTCTCATCCTCTAGAACAGTAATGGTGCGTGCCTCTGTCCCCTCTGCCAGTCAGGTCAGATTATTATCAAAGCACAAACAGGCTTCCTTTGATAATCAAACACAACTAAAAATAAGTAATTAAACTTATAATGGAGATCAGACTCATCCAATAAGATATCACTCTCTCCATGTAACTCATGCAGTCACAAGCATCTATCCCATCCAAAGCATCCATACTACCCCATCCACACCAACCTTTCCCTATATAACTTTGTCTCCGTCTGCAACCTAAAGATACCTCCTTTTGGGTAGCTCCTTCATTCCTTCCTCCTTGCAATTCCTACTGTGTCATACTAAAGATATTGTTGAATTTCAGCAAGGAGAAATTTGAAAGTTCTGAGTAAAAGCAATTGGGATAGGATTCATCCCATCAATTTCATTGATAACCAGTCAAGAGAAATAGTCACGTTAGGGAATAATTCAGCCAATCTACTTTAGATACCTAGCTTAGGATGAGATAAATCACATCCCAGGATGCATGTTTTTGTCCATTGCCTATAAATGGAGTCTAGATGTCTAGTTCATATGGAGACATGTTCAATATAGACATCTGCATTGAGTCAGAGATCTGAACTGAAACAAAACCAGTGAAAAGAGATTATGTATCCCTATAGTAATAGTTTCCAATCTGTCTTTCTCAGAGATTTGTATGTGAGAAAGAAAATAGTAGTTTATGAACTGAAAATGTGTTCTTCAGGCTGCATCCTTTGCAAAGCAATGATCATGAAGAGGGGTATAGGTGGGGGTCACTGTCTCCTAAGCAGCCTTTGGAGTAGTCCCATGAGAAGCTCCATATCAAGAGCTGTCTGAGTGGGTGTTATCCCATCAGTGCAGCTGGTCCTCTGCTCCCCTGCTGTCTTCCTGCTGTATCTCAGTGTTTGGAGAATAGCTTTGGCTTCCCCATTGCCTGCTGCCCTGCTGAGCTGTGGAAACCTGAGAGAAAGCAAGAAACTGCCGTACTCCACTGAGTCATTATAAGACTATGAGACAGAATATCTCCCCTCCCTCATATAGACTTCCTGGAGAGAAAAAGTAGGATGAAATGAATACCAGTCATCAGCTAAAGCCGTCTCATTATCTGCCCAGACAGAAGTCAGGTTAAAACAATTAAGAGCTGCCTGAACCTGATTCTGGAAGCATGGACCAGATGGAGATGACTGGCTAAATTGTACTGCCCTTGCAAACCCAGCATATCCACTTCTGATAGCAGATATTCTCAGCAAGTTCCTTCTCAAACCTAACCATATGCCTTCATACCAAATATTGCAGATACTGCAAACCAAACAAGCAGACTTCATACCAACCAGGACCTTATCTACTTAAAGGGATGCCTGTAGGTAACTGAAAAGTATTTTCTGCTTTCTCTGAGGTGGAAAAGAAAAATCCCCAGCATATTCATTGCCTTTTGACTTTTTGGAAATAATGTTTGGCTGTCAGGATGAAAAGACTGGAGATTGTAACCAGAAAGCTGCAGGAAGTGATTATTCCCCTTTATTCATCACTTACACTATGATATGTGGAGCATTAGATCCAGTTTTGGGCTCTTCAGTACAAGAAAGCATTGAAATACTGAAGTCCAGTGGTGAACAACCAAGATCATTAAAGAGCTGGAGCACATAATGTACAAAGAGAGACTGAGAAAAAAGGGTTTGTTCACTGTGAGGAGGAGAAGACTAAGGGGAGCTTACTTATCACAGAATCATAGAATAATAGCATAGTTTGGGTTGGAAGGGACCTTTAAAGGTCATCTAATCCAACTGCCCTGCAATAAGCAGGGACATCTTCAGCTAGATCAGATTGCTCAGAGCCCCGTCCAACCTGACCTTGAATGTTTGCAGGGATGGGGCATCTACCATCTCTCTGGGCAACCTGTGCCAGTGTTTCACCACCCTCACTGTAAAAAATTTCTTCCTTCTATCTAGTCCAAATCTACCCTCTTTTAGTTTAAAACCATTCCCCCTTGTCCTGTTGCAACAACCCTGCTAAAAAGTTTGTCCCCGTCTTTCTTATAAGCCCCCTTTAAGTACTGAAAGGCTGCAATAAGGTCTCCCCACAGCCTTCTCTTCTCCAGGCTGAACAACGCCAACTCTCTCAGCCTTTCTTCATAGGAAAGGGTGTTCCATTCCTCTGATCGTTTTCATGGCCCTGCTCTGGACCTGCTCCAACAGGTCCATGTCTTTCTTGTGCTGAGGACTCCAGAGCTGGATGCAGTACTCCAGGTGGGATCTCACCAGAGGGGAGTCCCTTGACCTGCTGGCCACGCTTCTTTTGATACAGTCCAAGATACAGTTGGCTTTCTGGGCTGCAAGCACACATTGCGGGCTCATGTCCAGCTTTTCATCCACCAGTACCTCCAAGTCCTTCTGGGCAGGGCTGCTCTCAATCCCTTCATCCCCCAGCCTGTATTGGTACTGGCGATTGCCCCATCCCAGGTGCAGGACCCTGCACTTCGCCTTGTTGAACCTCATGAAGTTCACACGGGCCCACTTCTCAAGGTCACTTGTCCAGGTCCCTCTGGATGGCATCCCGTTATGTGGAGGGTAGAGAGAAAAAGGAGGTGTGCAGTGACAGAATAAGATGTTCGTAGGTTGTGACAAAAGAAATTTAGAAATAAGGAAGGAATTTTTCACCATGAGGGTGGTCAAACGCTGGAACAGATTTCCCAGATATGCTGTGGTATCTCCATCCTGGAAGATATTCAAAAGTGGACTGACAGGACAGGGCCCTCTAAGCTGGCCCTTTGTTTTTTGAGTAAGGGTTGGACCAAATAGCTTCCAGAGGTCCTTTCCAACCTCAGCTACTCCATGATTCCACGGCACCAGTGCAATGTAAGATGGCATGTGAGATGCTCTAAGATCAAAGAAAGGCAAGCAGCACCTTGTGGTGGAAAGACAAAATCTTAAACAGAGCGTATCGGCTTGAGTCAGAACCTAGATAATTTTTAAGTAGCTGTTGCAGTCTGTCACTTGAAGCAAAATTACCACAGTCATGATCTTGCCAGAGGAGCTGTCAGATATCTTCAGATCCTTTTCCAAAACTGTATTGATACAGGTAGCTCATAGGGACTTAGGGTGGGAAAACATAGATGAATAACAAATCACATAATTTTAAAAAATATGTTGCATCCCCATTCTTCTGGATTATCTGGTGCTCTCTCTCTTTATCTGAATTCCTGCCTATTCTATGATATTAATAGGAATAACCCAAGTAAGAACATCTATATTCTACCAATACTTTATGTGAATATTTGTAGATTAGCATGCTATTCATGCAGGTCTGACATAGGCAGAGGCATGATAATAGGTCGTAAGGATGGCATAAGCAAAGAAAAAAAAGTATTTCAAGGCATTGATTATATACAAACACTTGTCCATTTAGATGAGAATACGCTGATTTGTACAGAAAACTAAATCTTCAAAAATGCTGCTATGCCAAAATAATTTATTAATATTCATTGTTTCTATTTAAAATGTTTTTTAATAGGAAAAAAAAAGAAATAACAAGGAATGCTTTTGTATGTCAGTAATCACTCCACAACAGGAAAGAAACTCAGATCTGTGAGGATCCCTTTTAGTCCTTAGGGAAGAAAAAAAAAAAAGAAAAAAAAATAGTACTTAATTTTCCAGTGAGCAAAACCAGATAAAAAATGGAACCCATAGAAAATGAAAAGATCAAAATGTAACAGAAAAAAAAAAAAAAAGGAAGAAAAGACACAGTAAGACAGCAAATTATGTTCAATATTTAAAAGTCTGTATGGGCTTGCTCTGTGGTCCTCACTCCTACTTTATAATACTGAATCCTACTGTGATGTGCTGTGTTCTTTAGCTCAGACCTTCCTTGCCATGCTTAATGACTTTTACTCTTCATTTATTTACTTTGAGCGTTGGTTATTAGTTGAATACTGTAATTATTGTACAAAAGTCTAAACAGTAAATCCCAGTATTATAACTATTATAAGTAGGTGTAGCAGGCTGAGGGGGAGGAGTGAAAAAAAATCAGATATAATGGAATAATTAGAGTGCATCAAGTAAACAAGTGAACAGTTATCTTTTTCTTTTGACTCTCATTAGGTAATATAAGGTCCATAAAGGAATCAACTACTGTAAAAACAAATTGCTTGGGTCTGTACCTAAAGTACTTATAGTGTAAAAGAACTTCAGGAACTTTTGCAGAAATGAAGAAAGAATTGCACATCGTCAACTTCAGTGTTCAGTGCATCCCTGAAATAGGCATATTCAAAGGCTTGGGCTCTCATCCAAACCCCGTGTCAATAGGATTGTTCAGACTTTTAGAGACCTTGCTTAGGCCCTCGGAGAGTTACATGTATGCTCTATTTCTTCAGTGTGGAGTTGTTGAGAGCTCACTAAGTTTTCCAGCTCTTCCGTTTCCTTACTCATAAGATTTTCCTAGAGGAGAAGGCAATGTACAAACAACCCCCCGCCCCATACAATGCTGTAGCTTTCCAAGATTTGGGATTCCTTTCTGCCAATGTTGTCTTGCTAAATATTTCTCATAGGCCAACTATCATAGATTGTAATGTGGAGATGTATGCATGCTCCTCACTTTACAGGTTAGAGGGAGAAAAATGGTGATGCGGTAATATCATATGCTGAGCACTTAGGAACTGACAAGTGGCAGTAGCAAGAGCAGTGAAGTGTTTTAAAACAGGCAATGCTGGCTGGATAATGAAACCATCCATCTGGGCAGGAAGCCTGTATGACCACATATAGGTGCAGCTTGTTAGCCATCATGTTTTCCCGTGCTTGGGAGAAAGTGAGTAATTTGATACACAGACCGCAGATTTGGAAAGTCTTGCTTCTGAAGTCTTTGGCCTTTGGTAGGAATGTAGCTGCTATTACTGAAGTATCATTGCCTCTCTCTGCAGAATCTCTCAAACTAAATGCTCTATATTTTCCTTTTCAAAAAGAAGGTGCTGTTTTGCATGACTCCCTACACTAAAAACAGCAAGCCATTTCTTCTGCCAAAAAATTGTTTAAATATGGATGTGATAGGAACAAAGGGAGGAAACAATCAAGGATGTAGAGGCTGTAGTCCTTATTCTCCAGTGACTCCTGATATGACATGGAAAGAGTCACTCAACTTCTCTGTGTCTCAATTTCCCATCTGTAAAATGGGGTTAAAATACCTACCTCACAGGGGTGTTGTGAGGCTTTTAAAAATAATGTTTGTAAAGTGCTTTGAGATCCTTGGATGAAAGGTGCATTAAGAAATCAAATTATTCACTTTTTTTAGTGCAATACAAGAGTGCACTTCTGTTCAGATGGCTAAAGGCTTCCAGCTCTTTATAGCTATTCCACATACTCTTCAGTATAATTTCCCTCCTGTCATTTGTTATATCTGCTGGGAGTTAAGAACAAATTTTGCAATCCAGAATACCTAAATTGTCATAGTATTGTGCAGATGAGGGCTAAAATAATCTGATATTCTTTTTAAACTGTGTTGCATATTCCTTGTCCATGCAACCCTAAAGCTAATAGAAAAAGGATATGTGATAACTTTGTCTGCTCTTCACCTAAACTAGCTAACTTGTGTCTTTTTGAGACAAACTCAGCCTCTTTGCCGGATAAAAACCTGCAATTTGGGTCAATGGTTACAAAACTTATGTAAGGGATTGAGTAGGTGTTTTAGCCCTATATGCTTTGCAGTCATTTAACAAACAGCCATTAAACAGCACAGCATAAAGGTAGTTACCAAATTAAAGGTTAAATCTTAGGAATCGTAGAAATGTGAAATGAAAGCAAGATTAGATTTACAGTTCTGAATCAAAGAAAAGGCACATAGGTTCGCGTAGAGCTGCCAGGCTAACATACTTTCCAGAAGACCCATAACTAGTACACAAACTAATTCAGTACTTAAAATTTCCATTTAAAAAACAGGTGACACAGGTGCTTCACTAGAGCAGGCTCAGCATCCAACAGACTGTTATTGAGGAGATGATGTAGTATACATAAATATCCTTTTCATTAAAACTAACTGCTGCATGGAGATAAGAAACATGAGCAAAATAGTTGTTAAAGAACGTAGATGCAAGAAGAGGCCAAAAATTAAAAGAGGAGGAATGAAACGATTAAAATATTTTGTTTTCCTGCCTCTCTCATGTGGGATTCATGCTTTACACTTTCTTCTTCTCCACCACCTTTTTTTCTTCTTCTTTTTAGGATTGAATGGGCAGGAGAACTGAAAAGGATATAACCAAACAAACAGAATAAAAAATATTATAGTTACAGCTTTCACTCAGCTTCACCTACTCAAAAGGAATTTACATGTCTTCACTCATACAGTACGTGATTCATATTTTGACTTTTCACTATTGTGGAGGCAAAGTATAACATATTCCTCCCATTGGTGATCATTTACGTGACTCTCATTCATGTAAAAACAAACATAAACCCCCTTTTTAAAAAAACAAACCCTGAAACTTTTCACATTTCAAAAGTTGGCCTAGAATAGTCACTGCGTACCTGAACAGTTCTCTGAATGACTTAAGAAAATATGTTTTTTTCCTACTTTTTATTTCAGTATCCTGTTAGAGCTAGATTTGGACTGATTTCACCAGTGTTTGTAGATATCTCATCCTAAACTTGAAGGCACTGGCAATTTTGGAGCTAGAGTTCACTGCTTCTTTAATTACTTTGATGTTCCTTCTGCTCCATCTGACTGCCCATCAGACGTAGTTACAAGAAGCACCCCACAAAAGCAGCAATTTCTACTGAACAGTCTTCTTGGCATCAGGTTTTATCCTTAATATTTAAATTAATGTGGGATTTGTTTGTACATTTCACTTTAGAAAATTATTATTAGTGTATTAAAACATTTGTTTTTCAAGTAGCGCAAACTAATTATCCAGTAATCCTTAACTGCCTACTTCTATGCAGTCATTCAAGATGGAAATTTTTCAAATAGGAAGTGTAAGTGGCATCCCTTACTTTTACACCGAAAATCTGATAGTCTGATACACTTACTTTTTGAGGGACTGAAACATAAATATGAATTATGACTATCTTGAGAACAACAGCAACTAAAATAAAACCACCTTTGATGATAAATAGGTAACCCACTATTTACTTGGAATATCTTGTCTTGTAAAAATACTATACATCCTTCCCTATTAATTATCTTCGCACTGTATTCGAGTAGATAATATATATTACATAATATTTTACTTTTACAGCATTTTTTTCACTAGATGTAGCCTAGTCATCTACCAGTTCTGCTGCTTAACTACAGCCTACTATCATCCCAGGATCCCTAACCACTGTGTAGAAGGAATACTATCTTGTGGCTGAAATATTCATTACTGTGCTGTTGAGCTTTGTATTTAAAACTCTGATTTATTATCTTATTGACATAAAAATTATTTTTATCAAAAATTATTTCCTATCATCAAAATGTTAGTGTGTAAGCCACTTACTACCTGAAATTTCCCGCTTTGGTTTGTTTAACCCAAAACATAAAAGTCACACTTTAGAAAATGCTGTGTGTTTAGGTGTACCAGTGTTGAAAATATGTCTGAGCTGAAAAGATGTTATCAAAAGTTGATGGACTAGCTCTTGAGCAGGTGTTAATTGTCATAGCTCTACTGGTTTCTTTCAATTTGCACCAGCTGAAAAACTGGCCTAGCATGTCAATGTAATGACAGATTTAGGAACTTTCTTTTCCAGTTGTGATGCAAAACATTTAAATGTTGCTTGAGTAGCCGATTATCAAAATATAATTTATGAGATACTCATTAGTAAATAATGATGAATGTATATGTGTTTTAAGAATGGGTCTAAGAAGGACATAATTTCTGAGTGAACATGAGATATCAGAAAATGCTCTCTGGATGATATTCATCTGACCAAATATGGATATCTTGAAGGTAGGCATCTAATCTGAGTCCCTTTGTTGTCAATGAAGAGAAGCAGGCACTTCTAGTAGTTATTAATTTTATTTTCAAGAAGATATCTTAACCACATCAAATGAACTGTATCCTTAAAGTGTCTGCTTCTCTTACTGACTAAGGACGGGAACATTGAATAACTTACTCGGATATAGATGCCTGCCTTGCTCCTGTCTAAAGTTAGGTGAGATGAATCTCACCCTCAGGGCCTCACATTGGCTCCATCTTATTAAGTTGTCCCTCTATTATTCAACAGTTACTAAAACAAAGCTAAGTAAAATGTGGTAACTCTGCACCATTATGTTACAATACACAGGACAGTAGATAACAGCCCTATCATACCTGTATGACCATATAATTTGGGCTAGCATATTTACTTAAAATTATATTGTGCATATAATTGCTTCTATCTTCCTTTCATGTACCAACTCTTTTAAAATTCTTACTTCTCCACAGTTTGCATAGTTAAACTGAGAGATTTTGGTTTCTACTGATGGATCCACTAAGTAAACTGCCATTTTGATCTTTGTGTACAGTTATTGGTTATCTAGTGTTAACGGTGTGTACGGTGTTTAAAAAGTGACAATTTCCTGCTTGGTGTGTATTCTTTCTCTTTTGGTGAATGGCATTCATCAGTAAGAGAATAAATCCAGTAGTACTCACTCCTTTGCCATCTACTATATTTACAGGAAATACAGGAGTGAGAAAAGTTGGAAACCTAGGCAATTATGTCATATTAGTAATATGATTGTAATAAACCCCATAAAACTGTAAATATAGAAATGAAAGGAGAAACATAAGTATTTATGCCATAATATTTAGCAGTAATAGTAATCAGCATTTTTATTGCCTTTTTCTTATTGGTTCTGTGAAAGAAATTCATGTGAATAGCAAATAAACAGAAATAGCCTTATGGACTATAGAGAAATTCACTTCACATGGGCCTTAGTGTTATAGAATTGCTGTATGATTAACAGTATTTGACATGCAGTTTGTTTTCTGTCCGTGCGCTTGCAACAACAGTTCCAATTGTAGCCACTTTTTTCTTTTCTTTTCCTTTTTCTTTCTTTCTTTGTTTCTTTCTTTGTTTCTGTTTTTTATGCAGAAGACCATCAAATGAATTGTCACAATACTCGAATAATGCAAGACACAGAAAAAGACGATAACAATAATGATGAGTATGATAATTACGATGAACTGGTGGCCAAGTCATTGTTAAATCTTGGCAAAATTGCAGAGGATGCAGCATACAGAGCCAGGACAGAATCAGAAATGAACAGCAATACATCTAATAGTCTGGAAGATGATAGTGACAAAAATGAAAATATTGGTCGGAAAAGTGAGCTGAGTTTAGATTTAGACAGTGATGTTGTTAGGGAAACAGTGGACTCCCTTAAATTATTAGCACAAGGACATGGTGTAGTGCTTTCAGAAAACATTAATGACAGAAATTATGCAGACAATACTTCACAGCAAGATAATAGGAATATGAACTTTGTAATGCTAGGGAAGCCTGTGAACAATGGACTTACGGAAAAAATGGTGGAGGAGAGTGATGAAGAGGTGTGTCTCAGCAGTTTGGAGTGCTTAAGGAACCAGTGTTTTGATCTGGCTAGGAAACTCAGTGAGACAAACCCGCAGGAAAGAAATCAACAGCAAAACATGAACACTCGTCAGCATGTCAGGCAAGAAGATGACTTCCAAGGAAGAACACCAGACCGGAATTACTCTGATATGATGAACCTAATGAGGCTTGAAGAACAGTTGAGCCCCAGATCTAGGACTTTTTCTAGCTGTGCAAAGGAGGATGGTTGTCATGAAAGAGACGATGATACCACCTCTATTACTTCAGATAGGTCTGAAGAAGTGTTTGATATGACAAAAGGTAACTTAACCCTGCTTGAGAAAGCAATTGCTTTGGAAACTGAGAGAGCAAAAGCCATGAGAGAAAAAATGGCAGTGGAAGCTGGAAGGAGGGATAATATGAGATCATTTGAGGAACAGTCTCCAAGACACCTTTCTGGAGATGACAGGAAGCCTAAACCCAGTGACGGCCATGTCAAAAAGCCATATTATGGTAAAGGTAATATTTCTATATACCGTATGTTATGTCATGAGAAAGTGTGAGCTAACGTGTTAAGTTTTGCATAGAATTCTGAAGTGAAGTTATTAATTCCACAAAATGGGAACTTTATTTAAATTGTAGTAGTATGGCATGATTGTAAAATAGCATCATGCTGTGGTTGTAAAATAAAAAAAAATCATTCTACAGTGTTAGAAGTATGTACAGTATTTCAGTGAATATCATTTGGCGAAATTTAAAAAAATAACTTTTCAGGGAAACAAAACAAATAAGAGATCATGTTGAAAGAGGCAAAGATTTTTCTCAAGTTTTTAATATATTTTATAGTAATAATTAAAACCAATGAAGAGAATTACGTTGCAAACTATATAGGAGAGTGGAGTTTCGCGTAGCAGGTAATCAGTCAGCTATGAAGTGCATATTTTACAGATTGGATTGGGTAGGTGGCATCGTGATTTATAAAATTATCATCAAATGACAGTTATTGATGAAGCCTCTCCCATCTAAAATGTAGAATTGCCTGATAGAAATTGAACAGTATCAGAATGACCGATAACATAAGATAGGGGCAATGACTGCACATTAATTATCTTAAGATAGTAAGGTAATGGAAACCATTTGCTATGCAAGGCATGGTGTGGCCTGGGCTGAGATCAATAGCAATTTCTTTCTTATGTGCATTCCACTTCACTGGTTTCATTCCATTGTGGAAACAGTTAAGGTGCTGCCTTGACCATAATTCAATATAAAAGAAAAAAAAAAGAAAAAAAAAGAACAGACTAAAGGTTACCTTTAGAATGCCTTTTAATTTACGGGATTATCATGGTGATGGTGTGTTTATATTACCACACCCCTCTTCAACGTGTCTACGTCCGTACATGTAGGGCCGTGTTGTATAAAGTGTTCAATACCTCCTGAGGTTCATTGAACACCCCTGATTCCCATTGACTTTAGTGGAAGTGGAGGACGTGGTATTTCTTGGGAGATGCTAAGCAGGGACTGGGTTCATCTTATATTTGTTCTAAAAATATTTGGTTTCCTTTCTACAACTGAGATGGTGGACATTTTTCTCCTTTTTATAAATCCCTATTTTGAAAGAGTAATACCCTAAGATCTGCCTGTGACATTCAGGTAGGCAGACAACATCTTGGTCCAAGAAAGGTTTTGATCTTTTTTTACAAGCCTTAAAGAAAAGTAATGACCAGTCTTTTAGACAAGCATGGAAATTACTGATGTCAAACACTCTTCTGCAATGTATTTTAGTGAAGTTTTGTTTGTTTTAAGCACAAATATATGGTCCAGTGAGTGCTGTAGTAACTTCGGGTATTTGGGGAAGACAACTTTATTTAGTTAGCGTATTACTGCATAGCCACATGGATGTTGTGCTAAATGTTGTTCATATATGACCTAATGTAGGTACATTTCCCTTTGAATATATGTCTCTAATAAAACCACAGAAAACATAGCAAACCAATATTAATTTTTGAAGAGCTTTTTAACTCTGGTGTTGTCCAGTCCTTCCAGTCTATGTATGCCTGGGAAAGCATTTATGCATATAGATCTGCTGTCTCCAAAAAGACTGTATAATTTCTGACAGTAACAAAAGTATGGACTTCCTATTTCAGTAAATTCTAGAGCTTCTTTGAACCATCCTATCTCTTGGGAGCTGCAGGCTGAATTGATAATAGGTTCAAATCCCAGCCACGGACTAAATATTGTGGTAGTATGGACCAAGAAACTTTGTGGAGTGGATCGTTCTATGCTTTTTTAATAAAGGAGGGAAGAAAAACTTATTCCTTCCTTACTTTAAAAAACTTAGGAAACGTTCTGGTAGTTATTGAGAGAGGAAGCTTTAAGTAAGACAATTGCTTATATCATTTGTTCCCTCACACATTATCTTCCAAATACTCCTGGAAGAGATACCCACAGAGGTGTATGATGTGGTTAAGTGGAAACTTTTTGGGTACACAAGATTGCAGTGAGAACTACCTCCTGGCTTCAGGAGTTCTGCTTTCAGAGATCACTGAAACAACTCTTAAGGGACCACTAACCATTTTTTTCCCTGCCATTTAAAGCCTTCTAAACAGGCTTTCTTCTGAAATTTATGAATTTTAAAACCTTTTGAGTCCTCTGACAACCTTCACTCAGGCAATACTCCCATTGTGGCAAGGAGTGAGGAAAGGTTGCAGAATTAAATAAAACTATGCAATATTTCTCCCAATTAGCAGAAAAGATTTACAAAAGAGTATCCGGTGTTTTGTATAAAGTTGTGGAAAGTTTAGTCAAATGTCTTCCATTAAAAGCAATGGGAAATGGTGCAGGTACAATTTTATGCAAGTTTTGAAATCATTAAGAATAGTATACAGCATCTTTTCTGACTCATTAAGACCATAAAGGCTCTTAAGGATCTGATATATGCTATAACTTTATAGCATAGACTTGAATACAGAGGAGGATTTGCTGTAGGAGGACACTGTAGGATGTAAGTGTCCGGATCCTCAGCTGCTCTAAATTAGAATACCTTCATTGACTTCGGTGGAGTTCTGATAATGTGGAGTAGCTAAAGTTCCTCTAGTTTTAAGTCTCTAAAAAGCCATTATGGTCTATTAATCATCTACATTTTTTGCAGTCCTTGAATATTGTTATATTTACATAATTTATATTTCATTTGCATTACTTATTCACTTATCTAATACTTTTACACATCCCAAAGTACTTGACATGAAGAGTTGCTTAGAATTGTGTATGTATGTAGCTGTGGGCTTGCTGTTCTAGTGGTCTCAGCACAGGCCTATCTGGCAGGAATTCACATCCCTCCTCTGACATTTGCTCCTTCTGTGGCCTTGGGTTTAACTTCTCGATCCCTTTGTTTCAATTTCCTGACGTACAAGATGACTGCATTTCCAGGAGTGTTGTGATAACTGTATAGCACTTTGGAGATAGATTTGTATGTGTATTTACTGTTAAAGAGCATGAAAAAAAGAACTGTATTCTACAGTCAACATGCAGGTTAAGTACAATAAAACTTTGGTAATTAGGGATTCCATTTGCAAAAGACAAGGTTTAAATATATTCAAATTTAAGAATGGATTTAAGACATGGAGTGTCATTACAATAGGCTAAAGAATTTCTATAAAATTAAGGTGTTTTGGAAGAACTTGGAATGTAAAAGTGTGTGTGTGTATATATATATACATATATGTATATATATATAAAAGCTACCAGAGGGAAATCAAGGAAAAATAAGTCCACAGCTGAATGTGAACTCTGGATTGTATTGATTAATGCTGAAAAAAATGGGTTGTATGTGAAGTTCTGCAAGTACTGAAATTTCCACTGATTTTACTGAGGGTTGCATTTGTTGAAGCTGGGATGAAATTTAATGTTAGAAAGACTTAATGGAAAACAAGTAGCAAAATCTTATTTTCCAGAGATGAAAGCATGAATACTGAATCAGAGTAATGACAAGAGCAGCATAAAATACTTAAATGAGGATAGCTCAGATTGGGTATTGAAAAGAGGATGGACTAAAAAAATGGAAGGAGGATGTTGGCTGATCTTGAGCCAAAATGGTAGCAGAGTATCCTGAATTTTATTACCTTAATACTAACATGAAAATTAGCAATAGTCTCCAAAATCTGGCAACTGTAGTCAAGATGATAAGATGTAATTTGTATCATGTGCTGGACTGGAAGGGATGTTATTTTACAGATACTCTGTTAAAGGAAGCAAGCTGATGAAGTATGTGAGAAAGTTCTAGTTCAGGATTAATCTCACCAGCATTCCACTACATTATTGGCAGAAAACTTCATTTTGCTGAAAAATGTCTGGTTAGACTTTTCATTGATTGTAAACAGAAGATCCAACAACATTCTAAAAAATCATTAACCTTTTAATATGAATATTTAAAATGAATATTCAAGCATTATATATGCATGTTTGTAATGGCCCAAATTTACACAGCCAGTGATACTTTCAATAATTCTGATTACAGTGTTTACCCCACCATAATTTATTGAAGATAAAAGAATATTTACATAATTTCTACCACTTCATAAGGAATTTAAAGAAAACAAGAGTCATCTCCTCAGTGAGCCTTGGAAAAGGGATTTATTTGTGCTGAATCGTTGAATCATTATGCTAAAGAGCTGGGTTTGCTACTCTCAGGACATTGAACTTCTATGACAGTACATTTGCAGACCTTAATACATCAGGCAAATAAGAATGTAAAGAAGGGAAACTCCAACTAAACAGTTTCCAAATGACCTTACACCCTTGAGCTGATGCTTGCCAGCAGAACATTGATTGACAGTAGTATGGCTTTGCTATAAAAAGGTCACTTTCCAATCAATGTGAATGGATATTGTTGTGATCATAGGAGCCTGCAGTCTGAAAAGAAGATAACGGGATAAAAGTGGCAGAACTGTGTTAAGAAATAGAAGGGTTTTTTTTTTTCTTCTAGTTTTCATAAGAACATTTACCAAAGAGTAAATGACATGATTAAATGAACCTTCTTACAGAAATGTGAAAAGCATCATTCACTTGACACATTTGTTGTAAATTATAGATCCCTCAAGAACAGAAAAGAAAGAGAGCAAATGTCCTACCCCTGGGTGTGATGGAACTGGCCATGTAACGGGGCTTTACCCCCATCACCGCAGTTTGTCAGGATGCCCACACAAAGATAGGGTCCCTCCAGAAAGTAAGTTCACATTGTTTCATGGAAACCGGGGATAAAACTACAAAGATTTTTCTAGCATGCTTTTTAAAACTTTTATTTAAAAAATTAATTTCATTTTTCAGTATGGTTTGTCTCAACTTAGTCAACTGTTCTGTGTTATACTTTTTCCTTTATTCCATCATTTCCATTCTCTACTAACTTTTACACTAAAAGAACAACTTTTAAAGCTGTATTCTTTGATTTTAAGAATCCTAGGTTATTTTTAAATAGATGTATTCAGTCAACAGAGAAAAAGGTTTCCCGAAGATGTGCACTGCTTTTACTTCTGAGTGCTGATGTCACATCAACTGTCCCTGTTGTCTTGTACAGGAATAATTGTACTTGAAAAACTTGCAACTCCTTTCCTTTGTTGTTGTTGTTGTATCTGAAACATAATTTGTATTAAACTAGTTTATATTATTAAAAATAACAATTTGGCTGTTTACTTAGTTACACAACTCAGGATTTTGAGTAAACATCCCCTGTCAGTCACATGGGTCGAATTTCCTGCCATGTCAGCAGATTCTCTGCAAAGGAGGTTCACCCATATGAGCTCACGGACGTTCACCTGAAGGCAGAGGGCTCCGTTTCTCTTAAGTCACCTCCTTGGCTGGTGGAATTGGCAGAGTTCTGTGGAAGCTAATTGCTCTATGCTGATTTACACCAGGCAAACATCTAGCTAAGATCCAGTTCTCTTTCATACCAATTTTAAAACGGAGTTGTTGCTTTGAAGCCTATGGACCTAAAATCCCCACTGTCCATCAGCACTTACAGACCTAACCTCAATGGATTTACAACAGCCTAAAGGAAACGTTATAAAGACAGTCAGGGCTAAAATGGTCCCCAGTTTCCAGAGGAAAGTAGATTCGGAAGTATAGGAAAACAGAAGTAGATTAGCACACCAAGAGTGGCAGACATAAAAAGTCTCCTCTTTCACGGTAGAGTGGCTTCTTCCAGAAGTAAAGTAATGAGGAAGTGCTTTAGGAAACTTTGCTGTACTTGGTTGATCTCTGAATACAGTAGAACAAATAGAGTAATTTCTCTGCTTTGCAAGACCCTGTAATTTTCTGAAACACAAATATTTATTCAGTTGCTCAAAGTTCTCTGGTTTTTACAAATGGTAAATAAAAAGCTCTTTAGAAGACTTTGTAAATCAAAGAAGAATATAGCTTTAAACTGTTTGCATGCTCTTGTACCTACTAAAATGAAAAAGGTGAGCTCATCTTTTTATTTTTTTCCTGTGATGTTGGCCTTGTGAAGCATGTTTCAAGAACAGCTTTGAATAGTAGGAATATCAGAGTAAAGCTTTTGCATCTATACATATTTTAGTACACTGATGATGGGGTGATGATGATGGTTATCTTTTAATCAGTATACGTGGTTAAATTCTCAAGTCTCCGAACAGCTTTTATTCAGTTCTTAACTCAGTCAAGGAATTCACTGATTTTATTAGATCTCTTTTTGAGTGAGAACTAAATACAGGCTTCCAAACTAGTTCTTGTATGAGAAAACCAGAACTTTCCAAGGGCTGGATGGCATTTTTCCATAGAGTGATGTACTGCCATCCAGCTCTGAGAGATGGATTCAGATGTCTCTCACATGATACAAAACTCTTTAGTGTTACCAAAAAGTTGGTGATAATCTGGCACTTCGTAGCATGAGCTTTATGATTTAGAGGAGTACTGCTCTGAGCAGCCTTGGGAGTAAGTTTTCCATCCAGCTTGCAATGGATGCAGATGTAAATCAGTTTACTCACTTAAGCTTGTACCACTTATTTCTTTTTTTACACAGTTTTCTTTTTTTTCTGCCATCCCTTTATTTTTTAAGTGCTCATTTTTAGTTTTTAGTCTTTTGAAAAAGATTTCTATCCATTGCAATTTTCACATATGTAGAGAATACAAGTGAAAATTAAAGGACCAATTCTGCTCGTCATATAGATATGAATGATATATCTATGTGGAAGTGGGCAGAACTGGCCCCTACCTCAATTGGGCTGACTTATAGTTAGGGTTAAATTCTGTTTAGGGTTGTACTGAGGTATGTTTCAAATAATTCAGTGTTCTACCAGTATAACTTGAGAGCAGTTTTTCAGCTCTCGAGTTTGATACTGTGTGTATAAAGCTATGCGTTATTACTGCGTACATTTTTTGAAAGAATTTTTCTAGTCTGTAATTTTGGATTGGACTGTTGCTAGCTCACACTTTACTATTGAGCTGATCTTTGCTCAGTGTTTTTGTATGCAGAAGATGTTGGAAGTCTTCTGCTTCACTGTTGCTAGTGTTGCACCAGAGATGCATTTGTTTATAAGTTCTGTAACCTTCATAACTTTCACTGTTGCCCTGTGTTAATGAGCATAGGGTCACGATACTTACTTCCCTCATCAGGCTTTATTGGCTATGTGTGTCACGTGTATTTTGAGGAATGCTGGTTGTTAATGAATCCTGCTTTGTTTTAAAATGGTTTCATATATACTGGGATTTGATTTTTTTTCTTGTTTTCATACTCTGCTGTTTTCTCTTACTCTCCTTGTCAAGTTCTTGCCATGCATGAAAATGTTCTTAAGTGTCCTACACCAGGCTGCACAGGCCGGGGCCACGTAAATAGCAACAGGAATTCCCACCGAAGGTAAGGATGCCGTCGCTGGACGCCAATCTAGAGGGAACAGTGCCTCCAAACTGCAGCCCTTCTAGCAGTCCATTGGCGGGGGGGTGTGAGTGTGTGTTTCATTGTTTTGTTCTTAAGATTGACAGATGGTGCTTCGTGTGCTTTATCCATTTTAAAGAGTAACATTTATTCATGTATTTTCTGAGGAGGATGAGTGTGCGTTTGCTTCAGTATGGGTGAATTGATCCACAGAAGACATTTTAAACATCCTTTAGCTTTTTGGGTGGATTTTTTTTCCTTTTGTTTTGATACTAGCTGAACAGCAGTGGTACGAAACAAACGGTATGAGTCCTTACGGGTATGTCGCGGGGAGAAGGAGGAGTCTGCCAACATCAGCAGGACTAGGGCAGAGTTCTTGTTCTCACACTTCACTCTCTTCAGGGATTATTTTATAGTGCCTGAAAAAATCCACTCTACTCCTAAAAATGATTTTTTTAATACATGAGCAATGGCATTTTAAGTACACAGACATTATAAGAGTTAGCTTTCCTACTGACCAGTCTCAACCCCAAAGTCCTTATTCAGCTAAAACTGAATGAGAACTTTGCCTGTTTAAGAAACATTATGAAAATGTCTCATTAAATTTAAAAATGAGAAGCCAGAAATGTTAGATGTAAATATTCTAGCCAAACAAAAGAAGATCAAGAAAAAAAGCAGCTTTTCTATAGTTTCCTAAGATTAGTAATAGTTTCTTACAAAAGGGATACCATTACCTATTAAATTCTGTCAAACAAATAACAAAATTATCAAAATATTACTATAATTTTTAGTACATGTCATAGTTTTCCCAAGAACAACAAGGTCTTGCCTGTTTCTTCACAATTTTGAAAAAACCAGGAAATGTGGGTAAGAGGGTGAAAGGAACTATGCAAGGTTCCTATTATCGAATTCCTTTTTTTACTGTTAATTGTAGCATGAAGGTTTAAGGAACTACACAGGTACCGGATGTTCAGTCTTACCAAGCTCTGGGTTACTAGAGCCCCTCCTATTAACTGCGTGTCTCCTGGCAGACTCTTGTGGGTACCAACCCATCTGCAATAAGCTCTGGTACCCCTTTCTTCTCCGCAGTGATGCTGCCAGTAGATGCAGCAAAAACCTCTGAGAAGTCTTTATGGGAATTACTGCTGCTTGAAGCAGCATTCACTTCTGGTTGAATATCTACTAGAATATTTGAGGTGGCTGAAGAAGAGGGTGTCAGTGGAGCGCAGCTGCCCTCTGGCATGACTCCGAAACCGCACAGAGCCCCCTCACCCGTCTGCAGAACTAGGGCGGCGAGGGAGGGCTGGGGGGAGCAGTCTGCAGTCTGTGCTCACCTCTTTCTGCAGCTTTTGGGGCATTTTGCTCTGCTTCACTTTTTTAATTCTTTTTTTTCCCCCTTATTTCCTGTAGAGAAGGGAACATCTGGGAATGTACTGATTTGCCTTTCATTTTAATTTCTTTTCCTGGGGAGAACACAGAGAGCTGCGGTCACATAAGCACGCAATAGACTATGACAAGGAAAGGACCCCCTCCATTGTCAGGTCACAGGTTTTTACAGCTTCACTAAGAGCACCATCTGCTGGCATCAATATATTTATTTTTCCCTGTTCTAAATCTTTTCCAGAAGAATCAGGCTTATTATTGTCACTTCAATAACAATTCAGCATTTGCAAATTTAATTGAATTTCAATTCAAGTGCGGAAGTTCTTTTCATGTTACATCATCTACTATTAGAAAACATACTTTAGTGGCTGAAATTCACGACCAAACACTAAGTATAACATAGTTGAGATGTAGACTTAGAGACCCAAGGCCAAATTTTGCACTCATTTATATGCCTTGTAAAAAGATTGGAGTTAATGGAGCTGAATGAGGTGTGAAGCAGTGCAAGATTTGGCCTATATGGTGTTGTCATTTAATCATCTTCAGGAGCCATTTCATTGGCAACATTTGTAGATGCATAAAGGTCACAAGTCTGCTAGCAGAGCTGCACAGTAGATTCCAGTTTATATTCTTCTCTCCTACTGGTATGTTCACTGGCTGACATCCGTGAATAATCTACCCGTGTACAGTCAAGGAAGAAGAGCAGATGTAAGATCTACCATGCAACTTTGAAAGCAGAAGAAAGAAAGTCTATTCTAGAAAAAATACATATGACCAAAAAGCTTTTGGAAACTCTTTTCCTTCAGATTCTTCCTGATGCTGGCTAAGGAGGAGAAGGAGTAATTGGATCAGTGCTATAATGTGAAACTACGCAGGACAAGACAATTAAATTTCCTTTCTGTAATTGCAGCCTCTCTGGATGTCCTATTGCTGCAGCAGAGAAACTGGCTAAAGCTCAAGAGAAGCATCAGAACTGTGATGTGTCAAAATCAAACCAGGCATCAGATCGGGTTTTAAGGTATTAGAAATCACTATAATACTTATTATTATGCAGAATTCATCACACATTCACCTAATCTGAGAACTTATATTTATATATGTTGTATATACATATATATCTCCTTTAAAAAAGAGTTAGAATTAGGGCTTCTGGATCCAATTCTCACAGTGTATATCTCCCACTCAATTTACATGGGGGAGGGTTGGTAACTATTTTGGCAAATACATGTAAAGCTGAAAAGCTCATTTTTGTCTTAGGCATTGTTTGGTGTAAAGATGACTGCTGGAGTGCAAAGTCTAAGAACAATGTGAAAAAAGTTGGTATCTTTTGGGAATAAACTAATATTTACCGGTAAGTCTTGGTTTTTTCAGCAGGCTTTTACTAGTAAATATCAGTTTAAATTAAACCAGAAGCCCTATTTACATTACCAAACTGGTAGTACACCTTTTGGCAGATATAGCTTAGATTCCAAAATAAGGTCAGGCTTAGTTCTTTGTCTTTGTTACCCCACTCACTGCCAGGAAAGATGGAAAGAGAAAAATTGTCCCAAGCTTTCATACAGGAAGGACCTTGAACCAATTTGGCATAATTATACCCCTAATCTTCCTCCATATAGGATTCTGCATTTACCCAAAGCTGTATCCAGCTTTGTGCTGTTGTCCCCTCTTTTGAGATATGTGGGTGGAAAAAATATTATTTCTAAGGAGCTGAAGTGTGAAGGATACATGTAAAGGAACTAGACTTCTGCATGATTGTACCAGCCTTATGCTGATGATGCCCCAAGAGCTGCAGAATTTCTCCATGGATACTGTGATATCTGTGGGCTGGGACAGGTACCTCCCTCCCAGCTGCCTCGAAGAGCGTGGAGGAAGTGCCGCAGCTTTAGTTCCCAGAATTTCCTACTTATCCCATAGATTTCTTAGTATTTAGCTGTCTTCTAGATTTAAAATCTGATAGGGCTGCTTAAAATGAAAGTTTTCTACTGTATTATCAACATCATTCTTTGAACATTCTCTTAAAACTTCATCTAATCTTGATGGTCTTTTCAAAAACCAGTCTTTCCATAGAGCTAAGAACACAGAATTAATGGTTCACGTCTACAGAAGATTTTTTGTCGTGCCTGTTGACTTTGTTTTCCTTCCTCAGATTGTTTTTGCTGGGCTTTATCTTAACTGCCACTAATTCAGATTGTACAATTTTTCATACAGCATCCCAGACAGTTTTCTTAGAGAAGGGTTCTTCAAAACCTCTTAATAAAAAACACCCTTTGAGGGAATAACACAGTTTCTCACATGAGGGAAAAAGACAGATCAAAAATGCAGTGGCTTTTACCACTGCTTATTAGAAGGAAGCCACTGAAGTCAGATGCCATATGAAGAAGGCAACTGCTCAAAAGCAGTGTCTGGTTTGCTGGCAAGCTCCCTAGGAAGTTGCGCTGCAACTTAACTTTCCTTGTGAGCCTGCCCTGTGTTTCAGATTTTATAGACAACTCAGATAATGCTTTCATCTTGCCTTCTGCTTCCCTTTTACCTTTAAGTCATTGAAGTATTTAAGTTGAAGAACTTGAGAGCTATTTATAATATTTGCATGCAGGCAACTGATGGGCAGACAGAGACGTTCTAAGAGTAAATCTTGAATATTTGTCTTCATCCCAGTTTCCATCCCACCTGCATTTAAAATTTCTTACTTAAAAAGAAATCAAATTCATAGGACTTCTGTTCCACAGAAATTTTGAATTTGCATTGAATGTACAGGATCTGAATTGCATTTTTTTAGCTAAATATAGATTATCTTGAGACAGGATCAAAATATTATTCATATCAGCTCATTGCATAAATGAGCCCACTGTATTTTTTGAGGAAGAAGTGTCTAAAGGAATGAGCATACATAAATCAAAGGGAATAGTATGACTAATATGATTTCTTGGGTGATCTTTACATAAATATCTTGACTAAATTCTATGAAAATGAATTCATTCAGAAAAACATAAAACCTATTTCTGACTATTTATCACATTCCATTTTGTCAGTCAGCATGATGATACTTCTGGTCTTGACTGAATTTATGTTTCTATGAATGTTCCTTCCATTTCCTGTGGTTATAAATGCAGTAAAGAAAAAAAAAAAAGAAAAAGAAAAAAGACTTTATTATATGATCCTTGATTCCAGCAGAAGCACCTCAGGTGTGCTGTTCATCATCTTTACCTCCTGCTAAACGCAGTAGGTAGACATGCAGCACTGTGTAGCATTTGCTTCCTATGACCCAGTCATATAACACTTTCTTATATAGGTAAGGTTTGCAGGATCTGACCTTCATTTACCTGCTTTGAGAGCTGATGACTTCTGTGTCCACATACAGAAGACAGCGTGACAGTGGAGTTCACTACAGCATTCTTTCACTGAGATTTTACAAGCTTCTCCAATGGCCGAATGAGATCAGTCAGGGCTTCTCCTGACTATCCTCCCTGATCCTGAACGAAAGAGAAATTTAGCTGATACAGTTTTGTTCTGTATTCATTCACAGGACCTTCCTTGAGGTGTGTATCTGTGTATCAGAAATAGCAGCTCCTGCCAGAACCTTGCATTTAAGGGTGAGCAGGATCTGCGAGGCAGCAGTTCAAAGTCAACAGAGATTGTCAGACTCTCCTGTGTATTACTCAAGAGGAACATGGATTTGTATTGAGGGATGAAACAGGACTAGCTCCTTTGGAAAGCATATGGGAAAGCAGCATACAGCTCGGTTGAAAGAAATTCAGAGGAAACTCCATTAATTAAGTGGAGCTTCCAGTGCTATTTTTTCTTTTTGACATGTAAAGGAATTTGTCCAAACAACTTCTGTCAGTCTGCTTGCCCCTCTTTAATTCACCTCCCAAAAGAGAAAATGTTTGCTTTGTGATGCAATTACATGGGGAAAGGGAAACCCTGAAGTATTTTAAAACAGAATTTTAAAATACTTTTAGCTACAGGATACATTTAGTGGTATTAGAATTAATTTTGTCTAGGCTTTGTTCAAGAAAATATATATTGTTTGTCTGCTGAAAATAACCAAACTAAGCGAATGCAATAATATATTGCTGTCTCTTGAGTACAAGAAATAACTAAGATTTTCTAATCTGAACTATAAATTATGCACAGACACAGTAAACTGAACTGCATCTAACAAACTTTACATATCTTTAATTTCTAGGCCCATGTGCTTTGTTAAGCAATTGGAGATCCCTCAGTATGGCTACAGAAACAATGTCCCCACCACCACACCCCGCTCCAACTTGGCCAAGGAACTAGAGAAATACTCTAAGACTACGTTTGAATATAACAGTTATGACAACCATGCCTATGGCAAGAGAGCCATAGCTCCCAAGGTGCAATCCAGGGATATATCCCCCAAAGGATATGATGGTAGGAGGTGCACACTCTTATACATGAGAGACAAGTTTGCAGTTAATCATGTTGTTGTATATGTAAACATCATACAAATAAGACATGTTTTCATGTTCATATAGTATTATGAGGAATGCTGTCATGTGTAAGTTATTTTAAAGGCCTTTTTAAAAAGCGTTGTTTTATACGGTGCTTGCTTCAGGATTGTTGCACTGGCAAAAGAACATCTCCAGCTATTAAGCTCCTAGGATGTGTTGAGATCGCAATAAAAGCTAAGTAATAGAGCTAGTCCTTATGTCGCTATCTGGGAGACCTGGCCTCAAGAGTCACATTAGGATTCTCGTTTCCGTACGGTAGTTCAGGTAACCCATAAAGATAACATACTTGCTCTGTGGGGATATGGAAGTAGAAAACCTGGATCTCATTGCACTTCAGAAATCACTGCTACTTACTTAATGAGGCATTTCTGCTCATTTTGTCCTCATGGATACATCTGTTGAATTCTCTGGAAAACCTAACATAAGTAACATGTAGGCTGAAAGCAGCTTCAGTTCAGGAGAAGGCAATGGATGGGGTCTGTCAGGCAAGAGGATTTTTATTGGGCGAGAAAAATGAACTGCAGGATAAAGAATGAGGATTTGGATTACAGCTTTTGAGGACATTAGGAATTTTTCAGAGCAATACAATTATATGTATATATATTTTTTTTACATATATATATGTTTTTTTAAAAACATATATATAAACAAACAAACTGTGCCTTTATCTTTTCTTTTCTTTTCTTTTTTTCTTTTTTTTGAATGTTAACAGTTTATTTTTTGGTTAAAATATTTGATACTACTCACTGACTACCATAGAAAATTTCAGGCAGGTATCAGATTTTTGTTTAGGAAAACAGAAATAAATATACTAGGTAGAACAATTTATGCTGTTGACTGAACACAGACTCTGACATTCAAGAGTAGGTAAGTGGAGAAAGGGAAAATTGCTACAGCTCTTGCCTTCATATTTCTGATATCTTGGATATTTTGCTTTCTCATAGAATCAACAGGCATGTTCTTGCACTATAGCAGAAAGGAGAAGGGTTGTGAAAGGCAACATATTTTTGAGTAAAAGTGCCCTTTTTATTTCTCTCATACACTCATCTTGTTTGCCTGTACCAGAATAAGGGCTTGAACATTATTAAAGGTAAAGCACTAACTAACTGTGGTTAGTAAGCTAATGAGTGTACATTAATATAAAGTAAATGAGACATTAACTGTTGTGTACATGCTCTGTCTACTCTTGCAGAAAGGAAAGCATCAGAGTATTGCTGGGGATCCTGTGGACGTGTATTTTCAGATCAAATTACTGATGCTTAAGCAACTGATACATAATTTTCTCATTTAAGACCCCTTTTCAGCAAATAGTTACAAACTCACTTTGTTTCCCAAATCACAACTTGAAAATACATGTAACATTAAACACAAGTTTAACAGTGGCCCTAAATAATGAAAGGCTAGGGTGATACAGGTCTTTATGCACACTCATCTTCCTTTGATATAAATAGGAATTTTACTTGGAGATAAGCTTGGGACTAGGTTGCTTCACTGCTCAGTAATGTGAGCCAGAGAGGACTGAGGGACACTGTATACATGTGATTCATGCTGGTACAGCAAGTATACGTGGTTCTTGTGTAGTCAGAACAGCTGAAGCCCATTGTAGCTGGCGCAGGTTGTTTGTCAAATGAAGGCTAATTCCCTATGGATTTGTTCCATACCCCTGGCTCTGCAGGAGGCAGCACGCACTCTACCTGGTTCCAAGTGATGTGTGTGCTGTGTGTGACATGCCGACATGGTCCCACAGATAGGACCTAATTTGAGTTTTTCATTGTACCTTATCAGTGATTTTCATGAAACCTTTAGGATTCACATTTCTCTGATATTGCATAAGCACTCCATCATATTTGACTTCAATTGGCAAAGGGTTTCAAAGTTGCCCAGGAAAATCAGCTAAATTCATAGAACGATGAAGTGAAATCCTGGGCACACTGAAATCGGTCAAAGTTTTGGCACTGACTTTCAATGGGACAAGGATTTTGCTGGCAGTTATTGTAAATACCTGAATATGAAAGAGATTTCAGGAACAGGTTCTTCACTTAAAAGAGCCACTTTTCCTCAAGAAACTTTGCAGTATTTCTAGGTGATTTCATATTTGTGTGTAAAAAAATTATTAATCATTGCTACTAAAGCTATTATGGAGGTACAGAGACCACACCTATTATGTATGTCAGCAAACACCTTTATATAAAAGCAGATTTAGTTCTGAAAAGTCATCCTGAAAAATCTGAAAGAAAGCCTAAGGTTTTGGGGAACTTGCAAGTGAACAGCATTTTAGTTTTTCTGACTATATAAGATGAGACAAATAGTCTAAGAATCTGAAAAATCAATAACTTCATGTCTCAATCCTTTTTTAATTGTAAGCTACCACTGTATTTTCATCATCAGAGAATGGGATTATATATTCAATAAGTGTATGGTTGTGAGTGACATGAGCATAAATAGCTCCTTTGGATTGTTTTCTTGATTTTTTTTCCAGTAAGCTTTAGTAAAAACCAAACAGAAAATGGATACTTGTATTGTGGGGTAGGATGCACTGATAATTCTTGAGAAATCTTGTGTTTGTGGGCTTGTTTTTCCTTTGAAACCAGTTTCATAGTGTATTGGATGTTGGGCTTATGGTGTACAGCAGCAGAGATAAGAACAGCTCGACACAGAAGGCAGAGGAGACAGCAACCCTTTTGGTTGCTCAGGTGATGGCAGGAGCTCCTTTCATCCCACCAGTAGGACTGGGTTCTTCCATCAAAAGATGAAAACTGAGAAAATGTTAGGAGTGGGATTCATCTGACCATAGCTAGACTTTTATAATGTCAACACCTACATCTGAGCTTGTCACCCCTTTCAGATCCAAGGAGAAAGATAGACACCTCTCTGATGCAATTCATTTCCTCCTGGAGTACATATTTAAAACCAGTCAGGTGAATCAATGCCTGAAAGTTCCTATTTTTTTCCACTGCCTGTAGAGGAAGCCTGTAATAACTAGGTCAGATATCTGAAGTCAGGTGAGATGAATTTCTTATTGTGCAAGTCACCAAAAGTGTTGAAACTGTAATTAATTTACGTAACGTATTCAGTGTTTAGGCAATACTGGGGATGAGGGTACCTGGGCAGAATTTAATTCCACTCCAGATATCTTAGTTTGGTCCTTTATGTTGTTGGGATCTCTCCCTGTAGAGTTAGAGAGATTCTTTGTAATCAGCCCCCAGGCATGTCTGACGAGAGGCCAGTATGGGTATGCAGCTGGTTAGACCTGTGTCTGTTATTTAATGGGAAAGGTGTTCGCCGCATTTGGTTTCACTCCGGATCATGAACCATAGGGGGACTGCAGAGTTTCCAAAACCTGGTGCCACAGAGTTGGGCGACATAGCAAGCAGAATTATCTGGTATTGAAACAATGCATCTTTCCCTTCGTTAGAGATCTACTTGATTTAGTTCATTATAAATTGATGATCTTTGTTTCTCCTGAAAAGCTAATGTGAAATGAACAGTCTGGGTTATGTGACTCATCTTAAAATATACAGCTACAGTAAAGTTAAAATAACCACAGCCATTTCTCTCTAAGTGAGTTTTGCTAAAACTATTGGTAATCTAAAAGCTAATAATTGCGTAGCATGCTTATAGCACTTTACATCTTCAAAGTGTTTTGCAAGTGAATCACAACACAACTAAATTTTAGAAGCAACTTTCTATTTATAGGGAAAATGAATTTGAGGGATAATATAGTTTGACCAAGGCCACAGAGGAGTCCGTATCAGAGCCGGCATGAGTTTCTGATGGTTAGTCCTGTGTACAAAGCTGCCTCTTTCCCTCCCTTTCTTTAGCACACATTCTCATATATATAATTTCCCATGTAGTATATCTGTTATGTCTGTCTAAATGTGACCTGCGATAACAAGACTAACATTTTTTGCAAGTGACAGAAGTCTTATTTATTCATATGAATTTTGAAAGATATTTCTAATTTGACAAGTTCAGTGGTACAGGGTGCTTGCTGTGTTAACACAGTAGAAACTGAATTATTAAATTATTTCCTTCTTTAAGATAGGAAAATTCTTGTGTGTCTTGGATACCGTTACAAAGTAACAATGGATAAATGCTGACTTTTTAATGACCACCACTGACTACTATATTAATAATGAAACTCTTGAGAAATAGTTCACAGGTTTATTATTAGTGGATACCCTGCTAGAGTAGTGCTACTATGTGTTCAAAACAAAGAAATGTGATGAATATTTAGCATTCACTTCACTTAAAAAAACCTCACACCCTGTGCATTATGTGGCTTTCCTGAGAAAACTCCATCTGTTATGAATTAAGTGAAACACTATTTCCTTTACAGTAAAAATAACGCCATGATTTTTTTCAGTTTTGTAGAGAAAGGAGGATGACATAAGCTCTAGCAGAGATACTTTGCTTTCAGATTCTTCTTTTGAACCCTGCCTGCCTACCAAAGCAGCCTGTGCTTCACAAATGGGCTGTGCTCATGGGAGCAGATTATTTTATGTATGTCTGCTCAGACAAATACACCTGAAGAGTCTGGCATTTAAATGGAGCCCATCACGGAAGAGCTCTAGCTAGTAGGGCCTGACCTTTTTTGTATAGCTCTCTAATCAGCATGCTAGTTGGTTATTGTTATACTGTGCTATATGGTATGATCTCTGCAGTATACATTTTCATCTTAAGGGGAAGTAGTCGCTGTAATATGCATGTATGTATCGTCTGACCTTGACTTTCATTTTTTTATGAAAACACATAAACTTTTAGATTTAGGAGATGAGCTGACACTTTCTTGCATTTTATATAAACACTTTTAAAACAGTTTATTTGGGAAGAGGGGGCTGTTTTGCATTATTACTATAATACTTTTGGCTGCGAGGAGCATTTCTTAAAAGCAGCAGCAGTGCTGCATTGCATTTAGATAGGCTGGACGTGAGGCTTGTCAGTGCCTTAGCTCTTCTGTGACCGCTCGCGACTTCTGTTGGTCCGAGTATGGCGGAGTGCCGCTGTCCCTCGGCATGAGCAGGAAGGGGTGTCTTTGGTCCTTACTGTTTTTATGAAGAGTTGTAGGTGCTGGGGTTGTTTGAAGGTGGGGACGTTCACTTATATCTGTTTCCATTTATACAGCCACTGCTTCTCCTTTGTGCAAGTCATGGTAAAACTCACGTGTGACCACCACCTTTCTTCTTCCATCATGTCCCTCTCCTTTTTGATGGCCAGTGTCGTAATATTTGCCTGTGATGTAGGAAGAAGAAACCTTTTAGGAAGCATGGGGTGTTTGAGGACGTATAGGTAGCACTGTGGCCCAGAGACCAAGCCTGTCAGCCTTACAGTGGACTTGATGTCCAGCAGTTCTGGGGAGTCTAGGCCTTAAATTAACAGTTTGCTCATGTAAATATGAAAAGGTACCATAGTGTTATGTTGCCCCTCATTAATAAAAATGAATGAGCCGAGCAAATCCTACCTTCTGTCTGACTATATATGTGGGGTAAAAGCAGTGTTTCTGTGTTTTTATTGTTTTCTAATTCCAGCCTGTTTGTCAGAACGATTCATGATCACGTCATGCAGATTTTTGGAGGTTATTTCATACAAACTCACATATGTAGCATATAAAAGTCACAGACAGAAATCAAGAAATACAGCCATCATTCTTACTGCCGGCTTTTTTTTTTTTTTTTGCATCGGTTACTGTTGCTCATTATAAATTTCACCTCCAGCAGTTTGTTTTTCTCTTCGCTTATGCATAATGCTCGTTCTTTTGAGTCATCCTTGTCATATTTCTTCCCACAGCTAAACGCTACTGTAAGAATTCAAGTCCAACCAGCAGCACAACAAGCAGTTATGCCCCTAGCAGCAGCAGCAATATGAGTTGTGGTGGAGGCAGCAGTGCCAGCAGTACCTGCAGCAAGAGCAGCTTTGACTATACTCATGACATGGAGGCAGCGCACATGGCTGCTACTGCTATTCTGAATCTCTCCACTCGCTGCAGGGAGATGCCTCAGAACCTCTCCACTAAGCCTCAGGATCTCTGTGCGAGGGTAAAAATTAGTAATTCTGTTTGTTGATGACGATTTCTCTTTACTGCACTTGCTCTGTGGCCCTGATAGATAGAAGAATAGCTTTAGTACATCTTGCTTCCCCCCCCCCCCCCCCAAAATTAACATAATCTGGTGTCTCTGCTAAAGCAGGGGGAAAAAAAAAAAGAAAAATGCAAATTGTTCACAAGTATCTCAGGAAATCCCGATCGGTATATAAACTGATGATACCGATAGCGTGTACTCCTTCTTTTTTTAATTTGCCTCTTACTAGTGAGATCTATAATTATAAAAGACGTTTGGGTTGCTCAAGAGGTATTAATTGCACTACTGTTTTTTTGCTAAACACAGTCTGATCCATTCATTTTGTGAAAGGATTAAGATTTAATGATCTATTTTCATTTAAAAGTCACAAATGGGACCTAAGGTTGTAAGATCTAGTACAAAGAAATCTATGCTACTTGTATGGTATAATTTCTTGCCTGTCTGTGATATCACAGTTCTTAAGTCACTGCATAATACATTTGAAATGAACAAATCCTCCAGTATAGGTGACTCTAAATGCGCTTAACAGTAGTGCAGGGGTCACTAATATTCTGTATGTTCATAGAGCCTCAGTACATTATGAAGTGGCTATACAGATGCAAATAAAAGCTTTTGTTGTTAAGTTTTATGTATCAAAAAAAAGAGTGCACTATTAAGATTCATTAAAGATTTACCCAAAGATTTTTTTTTCATTATAAACATTAAGTTTCAACGCTGATAGCTGTTAAGAAATGAGGGTTTAACATGCACCAGCAAACAGTACGGTGTTACCTATAGGAGACCACTAGATGGCTAAGTAGACAGATGCAGTGCGGAGGAAACATTTTTGTTTTGCTTATGGAAGGTCTTTTGAGCTGGCAGACATGTTCTGTTCTTCTACATATAGACAAAGGTTTTCTCCCCCTCATCGTGTAAAGCCCCTTGATCATTCATAACAAACTAAACCCGTAGCAGTAGGTATTAGTAGTAATCATGATTTAAGCCAGAATGGCTGGTGACTTTGTTTTCAAATGCTGCTTTTTTACAATGAATTAATTTATTTAATACTGTTCAAGAGGAAAATCTCTTTCTGGCATGTAAATAAATACAGTTGTACTCTATATCAACATGATGGAAAAAGTTGGAATAAAATGCTAAAAATCTTCTGTGTCAAAACCAGAAGGGGCCTCTTTCCTAATGTGTCACCCTATATTGAGACTGAAGGAATAAGTCTGAGAAGATAAACAAGTATTTTCTAAATTAAATTAGCAGGATAGCGGCAATTAGATATATGCTCTGATAAAAGGCAGTAATTCAGAAAGAGAGATCTGCATTCACAGTGCTTTTCTGCAGCTCTGTTGTTACTCCAGAGGAGAGAAAGTCGCCAGACATACAAGGAGTCAGTCACATTCACATGAGTTTTGAAACCAGGTTTCTTGTGGAGCATTTCATTTTTGAAAAGATGAGGGATTCTCTGGGGGCATTTTTATTTCCTTACGTCCTTAGTTTTTTAAAATTTGTCTTCATTTTCAGATATCTTATTTCTTCTCACATAATATAATAGACAACCCTTGTTTGTTTCTATAAAAGAAGTCAGAGCCCATACTCACCTACTCACCCTATTTTTCACAGTACCTCAGCCACCGCAGAAATTGGCACAATATTGTTGTAACTATTCCACTACGTAAAATTATTGATTATAAAGATAGATATACGAAATGTTAATACATTTACATCTGCAGGGAAGGAACTGTGAAATTTAAGTGTATTTCCTTATTGGCAAATGGTGTCGAAAAGGACTTGTTTCGGTACCCTACCTCCCTGTTTAATTTTCTGACATTATCTATTCAAGCATTGGCTGTTAATGTTAAATAAACAAAGAAACAAAGATTATTTGATGCTAGCTGGTTTTTGTTACTCTAATCACCCAGACAGGTGTCAGGACTGGAAACAAGAATTATGCAGATGTTAACTCATAGATACTTACCTCTCCCAGAATAAATCAAGAGCATAAAGACAAGGACAAGAAAATACCTTTAGAGAGTTCTCCTTTTCATTCCAAATTTTGCACCTCCTGCCAGGTGGCAGGAGGGGTAATGAAGACTCTCCCCTCTTCCCCCAAACATCAGATTAGCCATTCAGGAAGAAATCTACTTTAACAGCATTAATGTTGTGTAACAGCATCATGCTATGTGTGGGAGGGGGCTCAATGCTTACAATCTATACAGGAATGGAAAAGCGTTTTATCATTCTGCTAGGCAATCAGATTGAAGAACACAGAGAGGTAACAGTTTGCTAGTGGGAAGCTGAATTAACAATATTTTTCTTATTTTGACAGAATCCTGATATGGAAGTCGATGAAAATGGGACGTTGGATCTGAGCATGAACAAGCAGAGGCAGCGAGATGGTTGCTGTACCATTTTGACACCACTGGAGCCAATGTCCCCGCAACGACAAGCTGTGATGAATAACCGGTGTTACCAACTGAATGAGGGTGACTGCTGGGACTTGCCAGTGGACTACACTAAAATGAAGCCCAGTAGGATAGATGAAGATGATTCCAAAGAGATTAATGTATGTCTTTTTCATCTATTAGTTCTCATTGCAATCTAATTTTGGTAATTCATTAAATTTCTGAAATTTGGAGAGAAAGAGAAAACAAAATTAATATGTGATAAAAATGGTGATTTTCTACAAAAAGGACTTTCTGCTGGTTAATCTTTAGGACTATATCATGCTGGCACACATCTGATCTGTGACTAAGTTCCATAAGACAACATTTGAACCATGAATGTGAATCATGTTTTCTAACAGCATCATCTTGTTAACAAATATTTTCTGCAGTAAAGATGTTTCACTATATCCAGATTATGGTTCTCTGTATAAGCAAGTTGACATAACTGTGCAATACTGGGATAATCAGCTCTCAAGACAATATACTCTCCTGAATTTGAAAACGATAAATGATGTGCTGAGTATTTGAAAGCATGTATTACTTAGAAATCAATTTAAAAAAAAAGCAGCAGAGTATAATGTAATCTTTCAACTATTTCAACTAATCTTCTTCTAGATTACTTATACACTCCTGATAACTCTGTGGGTGAAAGGGCCTGTATTAATGAAATACTTTGTTTCAAGAATACAAAGAAGGGATATTAGAAATAAGTATTACTTTTCAATTCATAATACCAAGACAACAGCAAAACCCTTTAAACAGAAGAGTATGTTAGTGAATTTATTTTACTTTTCAAAACTTAGAACAGCCAGGACACTGAAGAGGTCTGCTGACAGGTTTTAATGTCACTGCTTTTGTTCATCAGGTTTCAGCCTTATCCACTGTGTAGTTTACAATGCTGCACTCAACACAATTTAGCCATTTGGAAAATTCTAGAGGTTGTTCTCTGTTTTTTCTTGGTTTATAACAGAAAATTAGGCTAATCATTTCTGCGTAGCATATCTCTTGCCAATTTTAATTAAAACATAAAATTATTTTCAGTAACTTTGAAACATATAACAAAGTGGCATTTTCACTAGATACACTGAATGTATTCTAGCTCTAGTGTTAATTACAGCTTTGCTATTAATTTCACTGCAGTTAGGAGGAAATCTGTCACTATCAAGGAAATGTGAGGTAAAACAAACAGTATAGCATGGTTTTTTCAGAGTAAGCAGAACTCCTTATTTCTACTGTGGTGTTCATAGCACCATCTGCAGGAATCGCTAAATCAATGCATTCGTCCACTTCATTCCTGAAATAAACGATTTTGAATTTCTGATGCATAAGTAAAGTTAATTATAAGTTATATAAATATATTTTGCCAGACAGATCCATTGAGGTTTGTCCCAGATTGAGATTCTGTGTGTAGATGTTGACATCGCTCCTGTTTCATGTTTGAGATGTTATAAACAGTGAAAATGTTATTTAAGGTGCCTTTTTGATGCATAAGATACTGTATTTAGTCATCTTTTTTCCCTTGCCTCTGTTTTGTGGTGACTTTTGAAAAAAATACTGATTCTTTTAAAACAAAATAATATGACAGCTATAGGAAAAGCTGTGTTTTGCCCTTTTTTTTTCGTTCCTAATTAAATAACCTCTATATTCCACATATTGTAAAGTCTTCATCGAAATATCCAAGTATTATTTAAAGGTTTAATAAGTGAAGGAATATAAAATAATTTCATTAATTTTCTCTGGCAAAATAGGATAAAAAAGGAGATAGCGTCTGATGACTCTGCACCATTTTGTGTAAGTTATAACCTCACCTAGCTGAAACTAATGCTTATATATTTGCCCGTAGCCAGAAGATTTGGATCCTTTCCAAGAGGCGCTTGAAGAAAGAAGGTATCCTGGTGAAGTTACAATCCCAAGTCCTAAACCCAAATACCCTCAATGCAAAGAGAGCAAAAAGGATTTAATAACGTAAGCATAATGTGAGGTGAAATTATTTTTCTCCTTTTAACCTTTTCTCTCTTTGTCTTTTTTTAAACAAACGAGTACATATACGCCTTGCAGTATGAGCATGCAACATTTGCAGCATATAAATGTTTCAAACTGCCAGTTAAGTAAAGTGATAAGCTAACGTCTATTTGCTTGTTCTTAATGATGCTATATTGTATTGAGACGCCATTTTCATTTAAACCTGTTCATTTTGCAGCTTTTCGATTAGGATGCTTAAAACCCCTTGCAGTCATTGCAGCTAAACTGGAAACAATGAAACTTTTAAAAGTTTTTTTTTAAACATACTTACTATTTTGGCTGTTTTTGTTTTTGTTTGGTGGCAGATGTCCAACACCAGGGTGTGATGGGAGTGGTCATGTGACTGGTAATTACGCCTCACATAGAAGGTGTGACTTCATTTTTTTCATGGTGGATTCTGTCTTTTCAATTTATTGTTTTCAGCTTACCTCAACAATGCTGTCAAAGTAAAACGTTGAACTATGTGTTAACCCTTTGAGTAATATATGTTGATCTTAAAAGCATGCTAATTTGTGTGTTGTATAAACGTCTTTTATTTTTAAATAGATTACTAAAATTTCCAAAGTATTCTTAAGCATTTAAGTAGTTAACCCAGGAATCTCAAATAATTTTTGTTACATTTTACTAGTTCATAGAGAAACGAAAAAAAAAGAGAACATTTACAGTATGTAATTTTGGAAGTAATGTTGATACCTAAATATATTCAGAGGGTTAACTATATTACAAAATTCAATATTACAGCACTTGCCCCATCGCTTTTCTGCATTACAAACTTTTACTTTTTAATTTTTATGTTGTGTTTGTTTGGGAGCATTCAGTTAATAAGAAGATTAACTTACTTGTATATCCTGCCATGTCTTACAGTTTATCTGGCTGTCCATTGGCTGACAAAAGCATTCGAAGTATGCTGGCCACAAGCTCACAAGAACTCAAGTAAGATATAAAGAACAAATATTTTCTTTATAAATATTGATTTGACTGCAAATTGTGTATGGTTGTATCAGAAATTAGAAACGCTGTCTGGAGAGCTGCTGCAGAAGGGGCTGATCCTGCTTGGAACACGGTGTTGAAATCTCTAGAAATTCCATACAGGCTGGCTCTATACATAATTCTGTTGACGTATTTCCTTTTGTGTATTCATTAGGTGATAGGGATGGACAAAAGTCAGAACTTCTGGGATTTCATCTAAATGTTTCAATTCCTATTCAGTTTTTTTCTGAACTTTTGAGTTTGCTAGTTAGAACAGAAAATTCTCATGTGATTAGACTAATGAAATACTTCTGATTACACAACCAGTAAAGTGCTGTAGTTTCTCAGACGTAGATCGGAGGGAAGAGAAAACAATTTGTTTTTCCCTAACGCTTGCATAATTTTCCCCAGGTTTGTATCACTGTTATCAGCTTAATGCATTTTCTCATTTGAATATGTTTTTTAGTGTTTACTTAGTTATTCCCCTCCTTACAATGCATTCTTTACAATTCCTTTCAGTTTTTTGGAGTGACAATTGTGAGCAATGAAAGTTAGAGAATCATGAGACTTAGCTTTGATGCTGTCTTCCTGCACCATATGCTCGACTGCAACTCTGTATGTGGAAGAACTCTAGAATTTGTTAGTGCTATGAGATAGTGGTACTCCTGAGTTGGTACTATGGTTAACATGGAAAGATGTTCACAAGTAAAAGGAAAAATTGGGTAGAGAAAGTATAAGTGGATAGCTTATGCTGCCATGCTAAGCAGTGTTCTGTCTTTACCATACATTTCTTGAGTTCAGTACATACCTTGATGAAAAAAGCAGCTGTAAAGCATGGAAAGGACAAGAAAGCAAGCATGAGAAAGCTGCTGAAGTGAGATTGCTCTCTAGTCTTAGCTAATCTATTCACTAGAGGCAAACAACAGGTACAAAATTTACAATTTATTTCCCACCCTGTCAAAAGTAACTTTTTGAAACTATCAGTTTAGATCATGCTGGTATCTGCTGCTAGAAGGCTATGTGACATGCAAGGGGAAGGGATGTAAATGAGATCAGGGAAAACATCCAAGTATAAGCAGAGTAAGACATAGGCACATAACCCCAGAGAAACTCAGATTTGGACCTGGATTTTGGGTTGGGATGGGTCAAGTGGTAGATGTTCGAGGAAATGCAATTACATAAACAAAACACAGACAAGACTCTTGGGGCAGCATGAATAATACTTTAAGCGCATACTTTGCTGCTCTAACCCTTTATAAAGTTTCCACTTGTGTTAGGAAACTATTCCTGAATTACCCCATCTCCTCTGCCTGTCTCAAGCATCTGCAGTCAAGCCTACCTAATACAGACCAGGAAGAAAAAAAAAAAAAATCACTTGAACTTGAGACCCTATTCCTGTCTCATGCCATTCTCTCTACCTATTTCAAGTTTTGCCTAAGCAAAAAGAACCAGATTACGTCATATTTAAAGTTATATTTTTAGGTTTAGCATATATTATTTATTTAGTATTCAGCATAAATTATTTATTTAGCAGTTATCATAATACCTATTGAACACATAAAAACTCTGTTAAGTGAATTCAAAAGTTAGGAAATGCCAGAATTCTAAGCAGGCTAACTTAACTCATTTCTCTTTTGCATTTTCATTACAAGGCAATCCTTCATTTTCTGATCACATATTTTTCCATAGGCTAACAAAGTAATTCATTGCACAGGGCAGGCAGTAATCACTGTATAAGCAACTAACGAATTTCTCCTGTTTTCCTCATTATCCCATGTGTGGCCCTGTTTGCTATTCACTGCACTTTTTTCAGACTGTACTTTCAGGATGTAACTACTAATTCACTCACGTGTTTGTCACTACCATTGCATGGGAGTGTTTCCTAATTAATTTATCATGATTATAAAGGAATTAACTTATTTTCACCTGCACTTATACACTGAAGTAATTCAGGGTTAGTATTATCCTCATTTTAAAGCCAGAAAACTTAAGCATATAATTTTGATTGCTCAGTTTGAGACTTCTAGGACTCAATTTGTCAGAGTTCTTTGCATTGTAGAGAACTGTGTATGTACAAAGCCAAGTACCCATTGAATTCACTTGGAGCTGTGGGAAGTTGGCAGTTTTACATGATGAGTGATTGACCAGTGTTCCAGAACAGCTATGGGACTATCCTTTCTCCTCCCCAAAAACTCTGATCAGTCCCAGCTTCCACTTGGTGCCTTCGCTCTGTCCTGTTCTCCTTCACCATTTTTTCTACATTGCTCCCTGTCTCAAGCTCCTTGTCTAATCAGCCCATCTCCTGCCTCCATCACATTTATATTTTTATAATTTATATTTTATATTTTCTCTACCTCTTAGCCATCCTGCTGAAGTTGGTACAGAGAGAAATAAAGCATCTTCGCATTTCTTACATATATTCGAAAGCAGGGAAGTACGAGTCCTATGGATGGCAGCATCCTTTATGCAGCTCTCATTTATGCTCTTGTTCTCTGCCTAAGATGGAAGAAGATGTGATCATGTAAATGATAATGCATATGCACAAAACAGCTAAACCAAAGCTACATAAGCGATTTTGATTTGGGAATTTTTTAAACTGTGAAGCACTTCGTTTACATCTGTTATATTTCTGCGTGTGAGGTTTGGGGGTATAATTTCCTTGCTTTTAAAAAGAGCAAGCTGAAAGGAAGCAGAAATTCCATAATGTGGGATTCCACTGGCTCTCTGTCAGGCCACCAGCCACCATGGGAACTTTTGATATCTGCTATGTAGGTCACCTGTGGTAGCAGGTAGCTACTGTGGTAGCAAACAGCAGTAAAAGGTATAACGCTCTGCATGGACTGGCACCAGGAAGAGGTGGGGAACGTTGCTGGTGTTTTCACACATATTTGCTGACAGTGGAAGAGTAGTGAGAATCAGTAACCTTGGCTCCTACCCCAGGCTGTAGAGAGAAATGTATACACATTTTTTTCCCGTATCCCAAGCTGAGATCCCTTCTGTCCTGTCCCTACCAATCTGTATGGTTCCCATCTCTTCTTCATCTTTTATTCCTTGTTCCAGTTTTCAATATAGTTGTTTCCAGTCATCCATAAAGACTTCAACCTCTGTAAACTTTCTGGAAAATACTTTTCTAATGCGTGGGGTATAGAGAACAATTGATAGTGAGGTAGAAGAATTGATAGTGCAGCATAGGGATTGTATTTCTGGACTTCATAGTTTGGAAAGATTTCATACTTTTATGGTTTTGCCATGCATAGCTTATGTAGCAAATATCGCATATGTGCTGGTAAAGCCTTTATATCACATTTTACCAAACCATGATCTCCTTCTGGCATTTTATAACACACAAAAGTTATGTATAATGCAGCTTCTTAACCGGAATTTTGCTAACACACTGATTCTTTTTAAGCCCCAGCTAAAATAAAAAATAGCAGACACTTCAAATAATATTTATGAATAATATCATTCAGATAATATTCATAATCAAAATAATATGAGAATCTGAAAAGGTTAGAGAAAAGTTTATTTTACTTTACAGTTATGCTCATTGTATTGCCTTTTGGTAGTTGTGGCTCCATAAATTCCATCACCCACGTTTCCTGGCTCCCAGAATAATAATGGTGCAGCTTTCAATTAAATTGTTTCAGGGTCAGCCTAATTATTCCTTACCACCCATGCTTCTCTTCTGTAAGGCTTCTTGCTCAGGTTTACCGTGCAGGTTGTACGATCCCCCACTTTCACCCAAAGCCCAAGTGGAAACATGAGAGTCTTTGTGCATAGTTTATCGGCAGACCAAAGCAGTTACGCAGCCTGGTCAATGATCTCCAAATAACAGAAGAATTTCTTCAGCTTTAATTCTCAGTTACTGCTGCTGGCAAAAAAAAAGAGGTCAACAGCTTTAAGGGGTCTCTGAAGAAATTAATATCTGGCAAGAATCCAAGCTTTTCCAGCGTTAAGATTTGGGTTATAGTACTTGTGAAAAGCAACTAATTTTTAAAGGACCTAGGGACACCGTATTGATGAGTAAACTTAACTATGATGGGAAAGCAATTAACAGCCCACCCAGTGACAGCTACCAATATTAAAATATTCATAAGTTAAATCCAGTTTAATCTTACCCAGGGGCTTTTCTTATCAGTTTTCCTTATTTACTCCTTATCATAGGAGGTTTTTCTAACAGTTACAGTTACTTGAAAACTGTAATCCCATTGTAGAATTAAAAATACTATAAAAAAGCAATGTTTTGAAGCACTTTTAATCTTATTCAAAATAAAATTTGAAAAAAACCTAAAATTAATTATTGTTTTTAAAAGGACACATTTTGATCATCAGTAAATCAATCCCAGCCAAAATGCAGCATACTGACTGAGAACATTTCTACTTGGTGTACTGCCAATGTGGGAACCAGAGAATGTGGGTACCAGTGACTCCCAGAAAATGACAAACTTAGTCCTACTTAGTGCTACTTTGATGTAAAAATAATCATACCTTTTCAAAGGCCATAGGTAACTAAGTATTAGCTTGGTCAACCATGGAACTGACTATCAAATTGTCAACATTTACCCTTGGGTCAGTTTTCTGCCAGAAAATCCCATTAGTGCTTATATTAAAGAATCTGAACCTCAGAAAGGTTTGCAGTTCAACCAGGTGCCTACAAGTTTGGATACTTGTCTGATACTGTAGAAATATCCCCAGTCCGTCAGTCCCAAAGCACCTGTGTCTCTACGTAGATTTTGCATGTCATTGTTTTCTGTGTTGGACGTCTTTTGGTATTCCCCTATGGCACTTACAGGGAGGAGTACAGTCTCATTTCCCTCGCTACAATGAAGCCTGAGAGCTTTTCTTTTCCACATGTCTTTTTAACTCAAACTGAGGAGCTCGGTCTATTTTTGCACTTTCTCCACAATGAAGTAAGAGTTGGAATTTCTGTGCCTCCTTCTTCTTTCCATGTCACTCCACCCTAATTTCCATATTCTTGGTGGTCATCTTCTACTCTTTTTCTTATCTTCCTTTTATCCTTGTTCCCCTGTTCCCAGATGTGTCATCCTAGTAGTGTCTTCCATTCAGTTCAGATGGGAAGGTGAGCTTCTCTGAAGCTTTCCCTGTTAACCACAACTCTTCTAGGAAGAACAACTCTATGCAGTACAGTTTTTTCTGGATAGGAAGGATATCCTTAGCTCATACTTCTAGGGAAACTATTCCATGTTAGTATAATCTCTAATATCCACTTTTTATTGGTGTAATTTTACTGCAATTTGCTCAGCAAGAACTACCAACTGAGAAGAAGGGATATCCTCCCCGAAATGGAGAAGCTTGTGTTGTATTTATTCTGATGAGTATATAAAATAAAATAGTACTGGAAAAAGTAATATTTTCTTCCTCACTTTAGTGATCTTGCAAAAAATAGGACTTCTCCAAATAAAAAATTAAAATGCAGAAACAAAAATTAATAGGATATGTTACTAAAACACTACAGAAACTTTCCCCTCTTTAGACAGGTAACCAGATTATTCTTGGATGTTAATTGGTACATATACTCTTTAAAGCTTGATAGCTCTCCTAATATACAGTAACTTTTTGTACTCAAACCAGTTATTTCTGCAGAGATCTGTTTAGCTGCTGAAGTGATTTCTCCACCTACATCCTGTGTTTGCCACTTGAGGTGTTTCTAATATTCAGTGCCTGGGTGTATATTTGTTGCTTCATCTGCACAGGAGTATTATCCCTTGCCTTGCCATGCCTTGCCTTGCCTTCCCTTCCCTTCTCTTTCCTTCCCTTTCCTTTTCCTGCTGAGATTACATCTGTCCTCCTATAAGAACTCAGTAAGACTGTGACCCATTATATAGTTTTCACTCACTTTTCTCTTAGAAAATTACTCTTTGTTGCAAGAGGAATAACCATTTCCATTCTTATTATCACTTTTTTACCCTTGTTATGTCCTCTTTTTTTTTTCTACATGGGAAACTTAATAGAAGTTGTCATTACAGTTTTTCTTGAATTCTGAGGTTGTTGACCCTAGTAAGTAATCTTGTGTTATAATGAAATACTCCTTTGATGCTAAGTATGTATCCTTTGAATCTGCAGATACTTTTTTAAGTTCCTTGATATTTTAGCTAACTTTTATATAGAAAATGTGATTGCAAGGACCAGACGTGATGTATTTGGAATAATGTTAAAAATTACTAGAGTGAGTCATTTGTAAATGATAGTGTTTATTAACTTATCTGCAATGTTATGGTAAAATAAACTGCGGGTTTTAATGTGTTATTAAATTGCAAGTTGGTGCGCAAGTCTAATTTAAATTATTAAAAACAAAACCAAGGAACATAGATCCTCAATAGTAGTTCACTTATAAGGAATAATCTTTCCCATTTTGTTCAACTAGATCCTTGGGCCAAGTGAAATTAGGAATCTCATGTGGTTTCAGTGGGTTTTTTTTGCATTTTTGTTTCCTGTATTTATTGCAGATTTCCACTTGGATACCTTATCTTTGATGGCAGCATGCATGCCTGGCCAGAACAGAACACCTTGGGCTCTGTTCCTGCACTTCTCAATACTCAAATGGGCACTGTAGGTTATACCTAGCATTTCCAACCTCATGTTGTGTGGTGTTATGATAATGTCCTTTGTATAGAAACCCATCATCTGCAGCAACCTCATCTCTGTAGTTGCAATAAGTTTTACACATGGAAGTGGCTGGGCTTTTTTTCTGTTAGAGTAACTCATTCAGACTCTGGTAAGGTTGAGTCATTCCATTTTTCTCACTTAAGTTTGTCAACTTTTGTCTCCAAAATGGAAAATACTTGAGTTCTGTTTACATAAGACCCTTCATCATTGTTTTCATTACTGAGAGGTAGTCTTAAAAGCATGTACTCTCTAAAAAGCTCCTTAAAAGCCATCTGCATATCAGTACCTCTGATGCTGTGAAATGTTCCATGCAGGCACAAAATTGTTTGCATGAAGCACCTTGCAGAATCAGGGCCTTAGTAAGTTTTCAATACCATGAAATGCTCTGAAATTGGAGACTTCATTTGCATAGTGGCATCTACAATACACAAATAGTTTATGGCCTCTTTCTTTATGTACTTAATTATTTAAAACAAAAGATATTGATAGCTGTACTTTTTTACTGTTTGGATTTTAATCAGTATTTAAAACCATTTGCCACTTAGTTATCACCTGAAATAGTCTCAATTCAGATGAATGTTCACTGAATTAGAGTAATTTTTTCAAAACAACCTGTATGACTTAAGAGTCTAAACTTTGTTTTCAGAAGGAATATAAGTGCTGGGCATGCGCATCCCTGCAACTTCTATATGCCTAACTTTGAAAGTGGAATTCAATGTCTGCAATAACAATTTAGGCAGTTTTGAAGATACAACCCTTAGTTCCTAAGCTCTTCACTAATCACCAAATATTTCAGTATGAATGTTTATTTGACAGTTCATTTTAATTTTCAAAACTTTTCTCTTGTCAGTCATTCCAGTGCCATTCTGTGCAGTCCCTAAGCAGCTATTCTGAGAGGAGCACTTAGTTGTGATTAATTATCAATGAATTTGCTTAGCTATGTTAACATGCCCAATGAATCTCTCTAAGGCCTTCTCGTCTTGGAGTCTTTCCATTTGTACAGTTGCCTTCGCCTTCGTTGGATTTGGTCATACTTCTTTGTCATTGAATGTGTCCTACATAATTAATCTCATTCAGCCTAGCATTTGCTCGTATTCAATTCAAGGATCTTTTCTTTGGCACAATTTGGTTATTGTGCAAACTCCCATTGTGACGTTGATCATTTTTGCTTCAAATCAACAGATCATAACCAATTGCTCATTCCATCCAGATCCGCAAAGATCTGCAACATGATGCTGTGGTATATCCCAAGTGCTGAGGCAATCCCTATGGGAAGTTGCATAAACTATACTAAGTTGCTAAAAGGGGAATTAAAAGTGCAGTGTTTTGCACTTTCTGTGTTTGGTCAGACTTGCCAAAACCCTTTAATATATACCCCAAAATAAAAGTAATTTGTCACTCGAAGTCCTAAAGATGATTGTCTGGATCCTCAGTTGGTGTAAATTAGCATAGCTCCATTGCCTTCAGTGGAGTTACGCTAAGATACAACAGTGATGATCTGGGCAGATGCCCTCAGCTGCTCTCTTGGGTTAGCATTCATGTTTGATTGCCTTATTTAAATCTTTCGAAGTTATAAAATTCCTTGCATTGTTTGGTTTCTTAGAATGGCCAATTGTTTACTTGATTACTTGGTGTCTGTATCTGCACAGTAACATCTGATTTTGCCATGCAGTTAAGTTCACCCCTTTATTTTTATCTTAGTGCTATTGGGACTTTATGTGGCACACATTTTTTGCAGCACTGTAGTATCTATATCAATGTTTTATATCTCTAAAATATCCCATATCCCTCATAAACACCTCATCATAATCTTCTTTTACAATATTTTTTGTATTCCCAGTAAGTGGAATTTACATTTGTTCATCTGCATGTAAAAACTGCTCTTCTACCCCAACACACACAGAATTTCCACTGCTTCAAAGTCTGCTGGTTTCTCTCCTTCTACAGATAACGACATTGTGCTCTTTCAGCATGGGCTCATTTGATGTACACTGTGTGAAACAACCTTAGATTTTGAGGAGTATTTTAACACTGGCCATCATTAATTATTTTTGTATGCTTGACTGTGCTTACACTGCACTCAGCTCCAGCAGTATCTGTTTTCTGTAATAAAAAAGAGGCAGAGGAGGACTGCAGTATAAGCACATTACTATTGTTATCTATTATTTTTTGGACTGTGGTAAAAGGGAAAAAAAGACAGACCCTTGAAAAAAATTAAATCTAAATCAATTATATTTAAGATGCAGTTTCCAGAATTATACTATTTACATAGTTTCATTAAAATGATCAGCTGTAAAGTAGTCAATCAAAGTGATATTTAAAATGCCATCTTCAGGCTTCAGAGTTAACACTACATGGAGATGAACGGAATCTAGTTTCCAAATTTTCAGACTGCAAATTAATGGGGACATCATTATGAAAGCATATGATCAGCTTAAAGGAGCTATAAAAATGATTTATTCAAAAGAGATTAGGAACTGGAGCACTTTTCTTCTGTATTAAGTAGGAAAGGAATCAAAGCATGCAGACGCAGTTTACAAGAAAACCAAGCCATAGTCTTCCTTTTCTTTTCCTTTTTTATTTTTTACAGGTAGAGAACTATTTTTTCCAGGCCAGTCATTCTGCCACTTTTCTTGAACATATAATTCACACAAAAAGCATGTTAAAGCAGTCTTGGTAGAAAATCACAACTTACTCATTTTGCCTGTAAAACTATGAGCTTACGGATTTTTTGTTTGCTTCTATAAACTGATGATAGCTGAAAGAACTAAAATGATCCTATGTTAAATGCAGTCTACTGAATGCTGAATTCAGAGTTTAATAGGTAAACAACATATAATTTACTTTTTGACTATATATAAATCAGCCATGAGTTAGACATGGTATCAGACAATAGATATAGAAATGAAAAAGCATCTTGGTTATTTCTTACAAATATTTGTATATTTTTCTTTTAAATACCGGGGTTATTCTTTAAAAGGGAGTGAATTCAGCATCTGCTATTTTAACTTCTGTGTATTTCACAAATATGTTTTAATTAAAAAGCTGTAAATTTTGGGTATGCTGGACACAGCAGACATAAATCGCTGATTTTATTCCCCGTGAGTAAGAGTTATAAACAAATTTTGGAAAAAAACAGGAAATCATAAAAACTGATATGAAAAGAACTGAATAATTTTTAAAAATTATAGATTATGGGTTTCTCCTCAAGGCTTCTCCAGGAACCATTGTAGGTGGTGATTTGTTTTCCTCTGATGCACTAATCAAGAAACATCTGTCAGGAAAGCGTAAGTATGTTCCATAAGTATAGGCGAATGGAGGAGGGGCAAGGGCCTTGTTTTTGAATAACACCCAATAGACCTGTGGTGACTTCAGTGTGTGAAGAATCTGAAAGAACTGTATTATTAAGAAATTTTTTTTCTTTTTTTTTTTAAGCCAGCTAAGGTTTAATCCTCAACAGTCCCATTCACAGAAAAAGACCTTCAGTGATTCTAAGTCTTTTCGGAGACCTGATCCAAAGTCCTCTTAAGTCAATGGAAAACCTCCCATCATCTTAGCTGACTTTGGATCTGAGATTATGTTTTGTAACTGTGAAAAGCTTTGCCTGAGCAGCATGTTTTTACTGGAGTGAGAACAGTACTACAAGGCCAAATTCCATGCATAACCCCATGAGCAGAATTTGCACTCCTTGCACTTGACAAAACCGGTTTCAGGTTGATACTGTTGTAGACAGAGTCCTACCATCACTTGTTTAACAAGAAAAGGTATTTTTAAGGTATTAATTAGTCAAATAATGGTAAGGAAATTCTTTAACTTTTGTTTGACTTCTATTTAATACAATAAACCTCTGTAAATTAAAAATAAGTAGTATTTAATACATATGAGAGGTAATTGTCTACTAGTTTATACGCAAAACTTGTATCCAGAATACAATGTTTTAACCGTCGTTTACCTGATTTTAATTCCATGTTTACAAATTTTGGTATTAACTCTACTGATCCCAGAGTAAATGCTACTGATTCACAAATGGGTAATAAGTAAACACGTCAGGACCACATATCTCCAATTTTTGCAAAAATTCTCGTGAATGTTAATGTACCACAGACCAAATGTGGTTTATATCTTCATATAAAGTTTTACATAATCAAGAATGATCTCAAAAATAATTTTACTCCCTCTTAAAGTTTAAAAGATGTTATTTCAAGGTAGTGGGATTGTCTTTAAGGCTAAGAAATACTTCTTTTTTGTCTGTTCATGTCAATGAAAATACTTTCCATTCAAAAGTAAAGTAAATGTAATTAATAAGATATTTAGCCAAAGGGTATTTTTTTCTTATAAATTTCCCTCACCATAAAAAAAGGAAATATGGCAGTTTCTAAAGACACTGCCAATGGATTAAATTCTGTGCAAGAGATACAGTCCACAACAATGAGTACTGGGAAGTGGCAACCTATGGGAGACATTTCTGTAAGGTGTAGTTTGCTGGGTAACCTGTTCCGCAGTCTTTCATTTGACCTTCCTGAGATGCTATATTCATCTTGAAATTAGTGGTTTTCCTATGGCTGAATGGGTGTTAAGGCTGGAATTCTGCCTGTTCCTAGTTCATGCCAAGAGGTTAAGAAGATGCTCTTCTTCCATGTTGTGTATAGCTGAGGATCACAACCTCTGAGCTAATCAAAACAGAGAATTTGTGTTTCAGCTATGTTCCTGCCTTGCGTATTATTCTCCCTAATCCTTGTCAGGGGGAGTTTAATTAGCAGGGCAGTGATTTTTAAAAAATATTTTGTCAGAGTTTGAACATAGGATGTAAAAATTCACTCTGAAAATGAAAGTTATGGTTCCTCTTTGCCATTCTGGAAGGAGAAAAGTATTAATCAATGTTTAGATGAGATCTGTATCAATGCTAACCAAGTGAATTAGAAATCAGAATAAGGAGCAGTAAATAGATGCTCAGGGATATTTGACTATAAGGACACAAAACCAAGTGATTTTGGAAAAGAAGTGTATTGCTTGAAAAAATCAGAGGGAAACCTTTTTCTCGTAAAAATCGTGTAAGGCAAAGTTGTTAGCCTCTCACTCAAGGCTGCTTTTCCAATTCTGCAGTGCATGAGAGCTTTGAGCCCTAAGGTATAATAGAGCATGAGCACTTTCTCTCTTTATCTGCATTCCCGACCGTGAGCAAAGCGTTTCTGGGCGCGCGAGCCGTTTCCTACCCGGCAGTATGCAGTTGCACAGTGCTATTGTGCTGCACCGCCATTTATCCCTGTTTGTAACCTCCGACCTCTCCAGCACTCTGCGCAGCTGTTTAGGAAACTATTCCTGCAGCTATTAGACTGCAAAATTGAAGTGGCTCTTTCATGAAATGTTTACAGTATAAACCAAGCTTGCACTGCCTAATCTTATGGGAGTTGCAGAAGGGGAGATTGTACAAAAGCGTGGGCTTTCTGCCTTTGTTAACTTTAAAGAGAAAGTAAGGAGGGCCAAAGTAAGAAAAGACACCAGAGCATATCCCATGACAATAGAGAGCACAATTCATTTTCAAGTGCTCTACTTAATGATACCTTGGAACAGTCTTATGAAGCTGGAATTATTACTTAAGTGCTGTTGAATACAGTCTCAGATTCCAGCACAAGAAGGAATAGTTTAGCTTGGAACAGTTTTAATGGTCTTATCAGAGCTTCCTGCCCTCACTGAAGGGATGTCTCCTTTGTTCACATAATGTGCAAACTGCGTCATACAGTCTGACAGGTTAGGGTGAAATGGCACCAATTTCAGATTATTGAATACTGTACTAAAAGCTCCATTGTTTCTTTTATGGCTACCCAGACAGCTGCAACATCCTTTCAGGAGGGACAGGAAACTCGGAAGCAGAGGCAGAGGGATGTCCGGAGTAGAAACTGGGAGTATTATCTCAGGCACAGAGTCCCTCTCACTGATCAGGACGTTTGGTGTGATCCACTTTATCTACCTCACTGAGAATTTCTGAGCATTCATTAGCTCTGCGAACTGGACTTCAAAGCCATCATTTTCAGTTGTTGAAAAGAACATATACAAATACAAAGAAATATACAAATATTTTGAATATATACAACTATACAAAGAAATTGGCTGATGGTTGAACTTGAACTATCAAGAAGGGACTGAAACCAAGTAGAATGACAGCGCTTGATCTTTCTGGAAATGAGCCTGTAAGGAAAGGTTGCATCTGTGCTGCCAATAGGAGGCCAAACAGTATGCTCTCTGACAGCTTTTAAGACGTATTACAGAATTATAAGACCGCGTAGGCAGGGACCTCCAAATGTTACCCAGTCCAAACTCCTGCTCAGACCAAGTCCAGCTGGAGCAGGTTGCTCAGGACCTTGTTCAGTCAAGTATCTCTAAGGTTAGAGTTCCCACAACCTGTTCCAGTGTTTGACCAGCCTGATGTTTTGGGTTTTTTTTCCTTTATAACAAATTGGGCTTTCCCATGCTGAACCTTGTCCCCATTGCTTCTCATTCTTCAGCTGTGCAGCTCTGAGGAAACTTTTGCCTTCACCACACCATCCCATTAGGTATTAGTAGACAGCAATAAGATTTCTTACACTTTTCTTCATAAGAATGAACAAGCCAGTGCTCTCAGCCTCATATATCAAGTGCTTCAGGGCCATAACCATCCTGCAATGTCTTACAGCAATGCAAACTTACAGCTTGTTGTGTTTCTAGTTCTCAGAGCGCTGGGAAGAATAAAAAAGACATTGTGCCCTCCTAAATGTAACTTCATTAGGGCTGATTTGTCTGCCCACTGTCTACCATCTAAGACTACCTCAAGGCAGTAGAATGGAGTACTTGTAGGAGTGGGCATAGCTGTGGTCATGCCCAACCTATCCTCCTTGCAGATAGGTTCTTGACTGGACTCGCCTTAAGAATTTTTCCCTTCAGTATTAATTAAGTCTTGCTTAACATTGCAGGCCAGAGGTAAATTCAAGTAAATTAGTTTAGATGTAGATGGAGCATGAGTCTCAAGTCAATTGCACCAAAAATTAGAGCATGTCTGAGAATTGTTCAAAAATTAGTGTAAATTCACACAGAAAATCAGTGACAAAACTGCATTTCCCTTAGCTGTACTGTTCATTAGCCTTCTTACTAGACCAGACTGCCTCTCACAGTCTGATATAATTCACACTCAGTATTTTCACATTTCCTCACTTGGGCTTCTGACAAATGTTTTTAGGCCTAGAGGGAAAAAGCTGCTTGTTTTCATGAAACGAAAACTGAAGGATTTTACTCTTTTGCTGTTGATTCTCCACCCCCAAAATAGAAAGTAGTGTATCTGCTTTATCTGTCTGGGAAAGGGAAACCCTTGAGACTTTACTCCCCTTATCCAAATGTTAACCTATCCCTGTTATTGAATGGCACATGTTTTCAGACAGAAACATACATTCAGAAGAGTTTTAAAAATCCATCCAGTAGAGGAACTATAGGTACAATAGCACTGCTCAATTCTAATGGCCACAGTGTGTGGCTACATATGGAACAAAACATACCTCTTAGCCTTAAGATGCAATTAGTCACCTAAACACATTTTACACTGAACTATTATGTTTACCTTATCTTACCTTTCTAAATGTGCACTGAAAATCATCTTTTTAATTGCTCTTTTGAAACAGGAGAGTAAGAAACAAGCTGTTAATAGTGAAGAAAATTCCAACCCATTACATTTTCTGTCATTTGGATTATTTTAATGGGGTTTTTTTTTGCAAAATTCTGAGCCCTCATGCTGCCCATGATATATTTACTAGATAACTCAAAGATGTTTACAATCCTATTCATTTATGGCTTTGCCATAATGCTAGACTGAGAGGACTCTCATTAGAGGCAGGACTCCTGCTTCTTTCTTAATTATATAGGGCTAGAAATATTTTGTAGGCTTAGTCTTTCATACCAATACTCGATATATTATTTTGAAAGAGGACATCTAAATTGGACTTTCTTCATGCTCTTATTCTTTCTGTCCTTCCCACTCAGCCTTTCCTTTCCCCCTTACATCTGTTCCAACTGCCTCCTTTCTTGTGATCTTCTAGAGTCCTCTTGATCAAGTATTTCTGCATGCACAAGTTGAACAGTCTGTTCAAATGAAAAACAGATAAACAGAATAGCTAAGGAATGGCTAATACTGGTTTGTGCCCATTCTCTTCCCAATGACTTTAGTGGATTGTTAAGACCACAGACTATATGAAAGTTGTTAATTTGTTTTCTCTGCTTTTGGCAATCCTAATCCGATAGCTTTTCTCAGCGTTTCTTGGGCAGGTGCTGACCGTTTTGAGTTTTCCAGATTCGTAGATTTTGAAGTCATCCCAAACCTCCAGGAAACTCTCAGGAAGTGACAGATTCAAGGTCATACTGTTGTGCCCAGCAGACCCTTTGGTATTGCTTCACCTGGGAGAAGATACACGAAGTACAAAAGAGCAGAGCACGGGAGAAGCAGCAACATAGAGACAACAATTCAAGAATTACACTGTTGATAATTTTATGGTATTCAAGGCAACCAGCAGGCTACTGCCCATAATGTAAATCTCTTATCAGGGGAGAAAATTCACTACTTTAAAGAGTACATTTTCAAAGTACTCAGCATTTGGCCTAGTTTTAATTTAATTTTGTGCTAAAACTTCCATTTACATCATAAACAGAAAAGTTAGGCCAGTTGTACGAGCTTTTGAAGACACATTTTAAGGTGAAGAATACCAAAATGCTATACCTGTGCTACTGTCTTCAAGTGCTTCTCTTGGACCCATTTTCACATACAGAGAGTAAGAGAAATCATGTCACCGGCCGTTCTGCAAACCCTGACTGGACCCATCTTGCTGTGCAGTGGCTGTGTGGCAGATATTCCTGAGAGGCTTGGTGGTTCCCATTTTAACAGACCAACCAGGAATAGGACATTCTTCTTCAGAAACAAATGTGTCTACCCAAAATTACTGAAAAAAGCCCATGTGGGGTTTTTTTTGTCAAGCACAGGCTTGCAGCGATGCTGTTAGGAGACAGAGAAGTCGCATGGCTTTGCTCCTTGTTGTAGGGCAAGTTCTCTTAACGCTATCTTTTCCTGCATTTTTCTCCATATTTTCAACCATATTCCTTCACTATAAAAATAAAGCTTTTTTTCAAAGGCTGAGGTATTTGGAAATGAACATTTAAATTTGCATATGTTGGAACTGATTCATCCCTGGTACCAGGAAGTGCTCTCTGCTGCGGGGAGGGGATCTGCAGCTGGCTGGTGCTGCCTCCAAGGCAGGCGATGCTGGCAGGAGAGAAAGCGTGGGCAAGGTGCCCAGGGAGAGAGCTGATTCACAGCTTCCCCCTGGCAGCTTCTGTTAACGGAGCACCCCCTGGGTAGTGCACAGAAGCTATTTCACATTAGGCACATACCATGCCTTTGGCAACTGGCATGTTAGGCAGTATATGCTGGTGCTAGATGTGAGAACAGCGGGCAGCACGTCATGGCACTTGCTGCTGGGAAACTGGGAAGTCCTGACTGCTAGCAGAACAGGCAGCATGCAGAGGTGGTAACTGAAGGCACAGGAATATTTTTTCTAAAGCAATATAATTAATTTAAACACATCGTGTGTATCTGTGCATTCAAGTGCACAGTAATATTTTAAATGCCAGCATGATGCATTTTAGTCTGCTTATAGGAAAATGGATTTCAGTGTAATTAAAAAACATACCATGTTCTTTCTCACCCCCACACGGTCCAAAAAAATGCAAGAATGCAATACAGATAATACCAGCAGCTAAGGACAGAAAAATTGTACATGCAGAAAGTCAGAGAATTAATTAAATTTTACCTAAGGAGAAGAGTATGCAGTCAGCCATCTCCAGTTTAGAACTGGAATCCCCAATTGCTAGGGATTTCTAGAGGCAAAGAGAGAGACAGAGCAATCTCTCAGCAGAGATAGAAGAGACTGAAGTTACTCCACAAAGCCTCTGAGCCAAAATTATTTTAGTCTCATGCCTGGACTAGCTCCATAGGTCTGGCATCGTTCCCTCATGGATAGAAAGACTGTACAGTGAAAATGGTAACAGAAAATCCTTCCATTCTACACTTCTTTCCAATCTCCAACCTGCACTTCTCCCAGTGTCTTCTGAGAGGGCTCAGTAATGCCCCACCAGGACTGATCCCTGCCTGGATCCCCTGATCTCCTGCCCATTTCTGCTGGAGCTGCACTGGATCCAATGCCAAAAAGCAACTGACAAGTTAGAAGAAGATTTTTCTCAATTCACTCATTTGCCATTCCACCACAATTTTTTTTGCTGTCACTTGTTATTTCTTCAAATCCTCTTCCTTTATATCTGCTTTGGTTTTGGGTTTTAAATTTTCCTATTACCTCCAGTGAGGTCTGTCGTGTCAGTAGCATTCTGCTAAGAAATATTAGCAGTATTTTACATATGAAAAAGTAATATTTAGCACTTTTGCTAAAACCAAATTTCTATGATTAAGTACTCCTTCTAGTTAAGCTGAATACAGGGAAATAACACATGAATCTAGATTTAACAACTTTTTTATTTTTGGCCTACCACGCATCTTTATGAACCTTTGATATTTATAAGGGTCTGACTTCATATGCTTTTGTAGGTATATTTGTGAGGACTAAAACATAGGTTTAGCCTTGAACATGAAACCATAGACTCAAGATCCACTGAAATATTCATTATCTGCATACCTGTCCCACAGAGTTTCTGTTGCCTCTTGAACCAATTCAAATGAGCTTCAAATGAGCTCTGAATGCAATTTTCAGAAGTGCCCAGTGCTAGCCTGGTTCTGCTCCTTTTGACGCTGGTGATAAAGCTTACAAGGACTTTAATGAAAATAAAAGAGTGCAAGACACTTAAAATGACTCATTGTGTCTTGGTAGCCAAGAAATTCTATGTTAAGGTTTCACAACACACAGCGTTTTCTCCCCTGACAGGAGGATGCAATGTGTACCCAGTCATCTCAGCAATGTGAGAGGACCATAAGTAATGCAGACTAAGGGAAAGATAAAATCAGCTGGGAGAAAAGAGCAGGAGGACAAGAAGGGTGATGAAACAAGAGATAATGGAAAGAAACAACAAAGAGGAGGAAAAAAGAAAGAACTGTCGACTTCAAGGTTATTAGAGATCATGAAAGGAACAGAGAATGAAGACATCAGCCAAAGGGGACAGATTAAAAAGAAGCAAAAGGGAGAGAAAGAAAATTTAAAAGTGACAAGAAGAGACAATGAGGAAGGAAGAGGATCTGGAGAAGGAAGCAGTAGAATGTGGAAGAGAAACGCTGCAAAGAAATATGGATGGAAAGCAAACCATGGGGCAAAAGCCAAAGGATGTTCCTGCTCCACTGAAGGAAAAGGATAACAGATTGAAGATAGGGAGAAAGAGGCATCAGGAAAGAAAATGGAAGGAGTAAAATAAACAGTGAAGAAGTATGTAGATGTACAGCTTCATTGAGGGAAATTAAGAGAAAATAAATCCATCCTAACAAACAGGTTTTCATTGCAAATTCACAGATAGGTTGTGTAGGTAGAGTGGTTTTGTCTACTCATCAAAAGTAAGTATCAACACTTCAGGAATTCAGAAGTCAAAAAGTCAAATGCTATGGTAAAAAAATAGACAATATAAGACAACAGGGTAAAAGTGGAAAAGCATCTGCGTACCTACTGGCATTAGAACAGACAACAGCTTTTCTTAGAATCATAGAATGGTTTGGATTGGAAGGGACCTTTAAAGGTCGTCTAGTCCAACCTCCCTGCAATGAGCAGGGACATCTTCAACTAGATCAGGTTGCTCAGAGCCCCATCCAACCTGACCTTCTTCTGTGTCTTCACAAGGAGAAGGATCAGCAGCATTCCCACTTCACATACTTAATTAGAGCTTGACAATCTACCAAAATACCTGGGACTGAAAATAAGATTTAGAGATTTACACATCCAGATTGCTTTCACAGAGCTGGCTAGAACAGTAATGGCTGGGAAGCATTGCGCTGACTCTCAGAAAGGTAAAGGCAAAATGTGTTGCTGGTTTCTGTCCAGTTCCTGCTAAATAGGTGTTTTCATAACAATAGCCACAACCCTGACTGTTACTGACACACCCATGGCTAAAAAATCTCTGCTGAGGACCACACAGCTTTGTTTATGATCTCTCTTCTCACCCTGGAGTGCTCCCTGCAGGTCAGTGGTGAGTGGCACAGGAAGGAACTGGAGGAAAACTTGTTCTCTCTTGTGGCCTCTTAAATAGTTAAAAAGGGGACTTGTTTGTCAAGAGCTGCAAACCTGTTGTTTTTTGACAAGCACTCAAATTCTTAGAGGCGTAGACATACAATAAATTTACCATACTTTACAGAAAACTCCATTTCTTAATTTGACAAAGCTTCTCATCCCTTCCCTTTCTTGCCCACTCCCCTTTTTTTCTCCTTCCTCACACATTCAATACAGGGAACTGTAAACACAATATCTTTACAGGTTTACTTTTGCAACCTTTTGTTTCTGGACTACCTGACTAGGAAAAAAACCCACAATATTTTGTTTATCAATCTACATGTAGTTTCAGAAGACATATGGCTTTATACTGCAAACAGAGCAGTGAATAAGAATGTCTACTTCTAGCCCGTTTTCCTCTTCTGTGTAAAGTCATTTAGCCTCTCTATGCCCCAGCTTTCCCCTGCCAAATTCTTCCCTTTTTCAAAGCAGTATTGTGAGATTTTATCCATTAAGTTTGTAAAATACTTTCAGATCTTCAGATGAAAGATAGAAATGCAAAGTATTATTGCGTCTGTCTTCCAGCCTCCCAGCCTATGAATTTCATTCCTGGTGATTCAGTCAAATAAAACAGAATCTCAAATACATGGAAACCACCAGACAATAAAAAATTCTACATTCTTCCATGAAAAAATCCCACAGGAAACAATTATATTTCTCTAGCCTTTCTGAACCTTCAACAGAAAATCACACCTCTACTATAGAGATTGACAGCATGGTCAAAATAAAACTATGGGAAAGATACAATTTTCAATTAAATCCCCGTTCTTTTCCAATGTTCCTTCGGAACATTCTGAAGAATCATTCTGAATTTTTGCACAACTCCCTAGTTTACTCCCCCGTTCGATTCAATATGAGTTTTCTTTTGGGTTGCTAGCTACATCTGCTTTAAATATTTAATTAGTAATTTATAGGATATATATTCTGTCTGGTAGACTATATTATTTATATATGTGTTCCTGTACTTATTCAAGGGAAGACTGGATCCACAACGTAGTAGGAGCTAAGTGCTGTAAACTAAACAATAAAAGTAACATCAGTCTTTAGAGCTGATGCACCAACTTACTAACAACAGATCTTGAAAGGTATTTTGTAGCAACCCATTGCAACTGAATCCCAGTATAGTTTGGTGAGTCCTGGAAAGGATTACTATCTGATGGCTCATGGCGTGGCCAGTGTGAGAGAAATTAATGGCTGAATTCAGTTCCATGGGAGCAAATTTCCTCAGCACAAAAACAGAATGTCAAAGCAGTGTACCATAATCAGAATTGGCAATGCTCTTCACCTTTATTAGTGATTACTATTATTTCTTTATTTCCAGACTGTCCACTGAGTGCTATTATTAATCCCCTAAGAGCAATAGCTTAAAAAAGTACACAGATAACATACAAACCAGCCAATTCCTGTGAAAACTACAGCCTAACTTAGTAACATGCCCTTTCCTTAGTGAAAACCAGGCTGTAGTGATAAGGGCAGTGAGGCTGAAAGTGTGCAGAGGGAGAGGGCTTGGTGCAGGGCATAGAAGGGGCCAAGGGTGATTGAAAGGGCAAGAGACAGAGAGAAGCAGTTATATTGGTTACAGTTGCTAAGACTGTCTCTGATGATTAAGTTAAATCATCACCTTACTATCACCCTACTTAGTGAAAAATGCAACCAAGTGTTACAATGACCCGACTTTTGTTTGCATGGTGTGCTGAATTTGGGCTTGTATAATTCTAGATCCAAGATTTCCATTCTTATTTATGCATATAAACTGGTCAAACCTTAAAGACAACATTTGACTGAGATGGAAATAGAATTCACTGTGTTGCTGAATCTGAACTGAGGATTTCTGAGAGAGAGAGGGGGAGCCTGAGCCTGACCCCAAGGCTGAGCCCAGGCACTGAGCTATGGTCAGGCTGTGTGCACTGAAAAAAATTCCATGAGCTCTGCCTCCCCTCTGGGGAAGTGCAACCCTTCTGGTTCCAAACAGCTGTTGTCATTTTGTGGTAAAATCTCTAAAAGTAAAAAAAAAAAGGCAAAGTGTTTTCGTTAATTGCAGATTATTATATCTTTGTTTTATTGGTATATTTTAGAGATAATTTATTTTTTAAAATAAATTTTAAAAGTAAGTCAACCAAAGCTATACACGATAACGAGGACAAAACTACTTCAGTTCTGTCTTTGCACCTTTGTGTAACATCCTATTTGGTCTCACACTAGCTGAGCTATATACTATCTAAATATGCAAGCTACATGTAAGCTTATGTAGCTCCTGTAAACCTAGATAAAAGCCTGGGAATATAGGTTTAAATGTATATCTTATTTGTAGTCTGCTATGCTGATGTGAACTGGTTTTTCTTCCAAGCTGAGTTTGCAGCTAGACTTTTAACCGTTGGCATTTGGAGCCCAGAGCCCATTTGGGCATTGCAGCCATTTCTTCCCCAGTCCCAGCCTTCAAGCTGCCGAAAGTCTTTTTTAATTGCTGCACACCTTCAGTCCTTTCCCCAGTGAAGAATGGGTGGTAGGGCTTAAGTATATTTATCTCCGTTTGGCTCTTGCCTTTTTTTTTCATTCCTGCTATTGAATCTAAGCCCAATACTGAATCCAGCTGCCACAGCTGTTGCTGTTCTGCTGCCTGCCCTGCTTTCTGCTTATGCTTATGTTCCCAAAAAAGCTTCTCTGGGATGTTCTGTGAAATGAATGGGACATCAAGGCGGTGCTAACTGCATTCCCCTTCACTGACGAGCACTTTTATTTTGCTGGATGCCCTGAATTTGTGTAAAGTGCTAGTGTTATATGTTCTGAACCTCACTCTTTACAGGGTGAGTTCGTTTTGTCACCTCACTCTTTACAGTACTAAAGTATTTCCTTTGCTGCAATAAGCTGTTATGTATAGTCTACAAATAAGCTTCTGATCCTGCCAAATTACATTCACTTTAAGTAAGTGAGGAAACTGTGTATCTCTTTTTCCACTTACTCTGATATTCATTTTCAAAGGGTTTAACATCACTTACCTCTTATAAGCATGTACATACATTTTTCTGGCATTGTTGCATGCACATTCGATCAGTTAAGTCAAATACGTATAGGTAGTAGTTGATAGTAAAGTAGTAGGGTATATGCAAGTCCTATGTATGATCAGACATTCTGAAAATACAGACTCACAATTCCAATGTACAAAGACTTGTAATTGTCTCCTTACCTAATCTGCTTAGGATAGCAAATAAATATTGTAATAACTTTATAGTTGAAACTGTATGACTGCTGTATACTTTCATCCTGTATTTCACAGTGGTTATAAGCACTTCCCATATAATGGAAACTGCAGTAAATAGAAATGTTCCAGGATTTTAAAATGTTCTTATCAACTGCACTAAACTCTTATTTCATCTGTTACATTTGGGTCAATATAAGCTTATGAGACTTGAAAACAAATATTATAGTGTCAAAATCAAAATCTGAAAGGTCTTTCTAAAATCCTTTCCTACATAAAAAATCTCTTCTGGTTTAATCAAAAGTATGATTTTAAACTGATGTGAATTTCACCCTTTGTGAAAATTCTCCATTCAATTTACAGCAGGATGATTTCTTCTTTAGCTTCAGTTGCTTAAGATTTTTTTTAAAATGACACAGAAATAAGCTAGTTTTTAAATTGTGTAAGACTGTCCAAATGGTTGAGGTGTAACGGTCTAATTTTAAGACTGATTGATTGGATATACTGGTGCATCTTATAAATCCTGTTTGTTAAGACACTATTAATCATGCCTGCCTGTAACAAAAATCTTGGAAAAGATGAGAAAAACCATTGTGGGGTTTTGATAATAGCTTATTCTGAAAAGGATTTAAAAGCCTGTAGAGGAAAATGGTGGCTTCAGATAGCATGGGTTTATAAAGAAGGAATCCTTGTAGAGGAACAGTCTCATGGCTCCTTGTTCTCCTTTATTCGTTTAAATGCCATGGACATTTAGAGCCAAAGTTTAGTCAATTCCTTTAATTAATTCTTATTCCCATATCTTTTGATTCAACATCTTTAGAGGCTTCAGTCAAGCTTTAGTGCAGCAGCTGATCTTGATGGAAGTAGGAAATAGGCATTGTAGATCACTGAAGATACCTAGCATTAAAAAAACACATGAAGCAAGAGATTGTCTCTCTGCAGATCTCAAAACATTTGCCAAAAAATAAAAATAAGTAGTGAGAGCATCTAAAAATTTAGATATGAAGTATTTAAAATATAAGACCCTTTATATAAGATGCCCTAACCATTTATTTTTTAACTTGGGCTAGCCATGTACAGCCACAGCAAAGAATGAATGGTAAGGGCCATACAGACTAAGATATGACTTCTTCAACAAGGATCATATTTTTACCTAATTTGTGTCAGAAGAAACTATGCAAAAATTAGTTTTTTTATCTTTCTACAAGCAGAAGGATTAATGTGTGATGTCAACCTGTCTTTAAGATATTAAAGATATTAGTCACAGTAATATTTACACCTTCTAGTCAAGATCATGGTCTTATACTTGGTCCTGTGCAAAGACATAAAGGAAGAGAAAAGGAGAATTGTCTTTAAGGATGTCGCTTAGACTTCTTGCCCAAAGCACACAGGCTGCTTGTTATATAGAAGAGAAACTTCAGTGACGTAGTGAACCCCAGAGGTTTTACCAGCTTACATCCTGGAAGTGCTACCACATTTTAATGTTTGCTAATGAATAATTCAACTGGTCCAGCTAAAGACCATATGAGAACTCCATTTAACAAATTCCAGTTTAATTTATCTCTTTCAAGGTTGCATTAATCATGTTTGAAGTTTGGCCCTGCTGAGCTCCTTAGAAGTAGGTAATGCTTACTAGCATTAAAGGGCTAAAATTCAGCTTAATGGAACATGACAGCCCCATTGCACTGAATTCTGGGTTCCTTAATTCCTGATTTTAAGAAACTCACAAGACTTTGCAGAAACCATGGTGAAACAAAAGTTTACCAGTACGGACCAACTTTGAGGAAAGCACACATGTAACTTAAGGGTGAAAGCCAAAGTCTACATGAACTCTGGATTCAAATAAAGAAGGAATTCAATGTTATAGAAATCTGATGTTTCAGAATGCAACATCTGAATTTGTGCCCATGCTTTTTTGAATTTGAATGCTTTCTTCAAATGAAGCTTTGAAGCATGGCTAAAATTCAAAACTCAGACTCAAGAAAAGTGACTTTTTGGAATTCATGTAGCATTCGTCTGTTCAGTAAAATGAATATAAATTAATTCTTCCTTTGTCTTTTCTGTGATTTAGTGTAGCAGTTCAAATACCAGCTAATGATTTTACTTAGCATTATAATTCAGCTTATTCTGTGGTGATCGCAATCATCTTTGCAATGCGGAAAAAACCACCTATTCTCTTTGATGACTCTAATGGCGTTCAAATATTAGAAATTCCACTGATGGCTGTATCAGTGACTTCTCTATCTGGTACTGTAGCTTGGTGTTTGGGAGTGTTTGGGTGGGTCACCATTTCTCCACAAGAGGCCAGCATTACTGCCCCGTCTACACATTTCCTTTTCCTTAGGCATCTCCTTCGCTTCATGGACAGGTGGAGGGATATCTTCATGGTGCAACCTCATGACACTGTGCAGTGGGATTAGAGCCATAGCTCTGATGGAAAACAAAACGGCTTGCTGTAATGTTAGCCATTACCTAAGAACACACCATGGGGATATTCCATTTGCTGTCAACCCTACTCATTCCTGGTGGTGCAGGGATGTCAGGCTGCTCCTGGAAATCTCCACTAATCTGCTGATACAGAGATATCCAGAAAGGGTTTGAGTGGGCAGGTGAGGAGTAGCAAACAAAAAAACATTTTAAGAACGAAAAAAGTATGTTTCTCCCTGGTGTGGAATTAAGCTCAGGTTTAGCAATGGCTAGAGGTCCCCAGGGCTGGCACCGGTGGAAACAAGGATTGAGCCAATGAATATTTTTTAACGGGCAGTTATATCTTTCCTGTCAGTAACACTGCTCCATATCTCTTCCATTATTATTCTAGGTGTCCCACCCCTGGGTGTGATGGCTCTGGGCATATTACTGGAAATTATGCTTCACATCGAAGGTATGTAAAGAGAAGGTTTTGTTCTTTAAATCAAACAACTGAAGGGCTAGAAGGGACCTCAACAGACCTCTCTTTCGTCTCTCAATACTGAAGTAGGATGGAGTGCTGTACATAGGCATGGGTTGGTCTAATTCATTCTATTTATCACCAATGAATAACATTTCTCAGTTTCAGCATGGCTCACTACCCAAATAGGTAGGACGATTTTTGCTAATATCTAGCAAAATCTTTGTAGAAAATGAATCCAGTTTTTCTACCTTCTCTGTTAGCCCGGGGAAGCAATTCAACATTCTTAAGTTTCTGCTGCTTTACATCTGAATGACTTAACTCTTCTCCTCACAATCTTATCTTTTCTGCACTTAAATCCTATTCCTGCATTTTTTTCCCACAAATTACATTTCCTGATTGTTCCTGTCAATCTCTTCCAGACTCCCTCCGTTCTTTACCTCGTCTCCCAGCTGAAGCCTTACCAGCTTTAATCAGAGGGAAAAAGTACCTCTTCCATCTAATATGCACCAGTCTTGTTAGTACATTTCAGAATAAAGCTTGGCTTGTTTTTAAATCACAACACATTGTACATAACTATGTCAAGCCAGAAGAATGGAAAGAGAAATTTATGGATGAAAGCTGTTACCTTAACTGCCTAAATTATAACTGTGATCCTTACCAAGGGCCAAAGAAAGTTTCACATTTACTAGTTAGGGTATTGTTGGTAACCCCAAAATGAATTATGGTGGTACCACTGTAGAGGTAATGTTACAAGTGCTGTGTAATTAGCAATTCCCCTGTGGCTATTTAAGAACTATAAATCAGTAGAGAAGAGCTGCACCGTATTTTGTAAATACCTATCCACTGTTTAATCAAAGAATAATAGTGTAGCCCAGCTCTCTTTTGTTAGTAAAGACTCTTTACTCCCATGCATAGTAATACTGTTGAGTCTGGATATTTTCTTGCTTCACCAAGTCCCTGTAGTTTTACAATTGGCTATAACTAGTCAATACACGAATTCCCAGTTTAAATGTATTCCCAGTAAAAGCAACAAATAGTTTAAAAGTCAAACATAAATAACATAGAGATTGGGAATGTGCCATATCTTTACATGCTGTAAAAATGAAAGATGACAATAACAATTTCTGTAATGCACAGTTAAAAATCAAATGTACAAATAACATTATAAAGGAGAAGATGTAAACATTTTAAAAGCACTTACACGATGTAAGAGATTAAATTACACTTTCAAAGGGATTTAAGGTCAAATTTAGAACTACATTTAAGTATATATGGATTTATCAGCTCACACCTCTACCAGCACTATGCTTGGTGTAGCTATGCCCCGACTTTGCTATTTCAGGAAGCTGCATATGTAGTTGGTCATCTATTTAACCAGAAACAGGCAGAACAGTGAAGATGCAGAAGGCAAAGTGTCACAAACAAGAAACCTAAAAGCTGGCAAGGTTAGCAGGGTAGAATCACTACATATCAGCTCATTTTTTCCCTGCGCATTGTCTCCTGGCCACTCTAGGACCGGACCATGAGCTGGATGGTGTTACGTACTTTCGTCTGTGAATTCTTATGTTCTTGTATTTTTGCAGATGAGTTGTAGACCAAGTTTTCATTTGATTCTGCAGCATACTCAGTACACATAAAGATATAAAAAGTCATTCTGCAAAACTATGTGATCTGGAATTTGTCCAGTCCATTGGGATTTAACACATTCAACCTTTTGAAATGCCACCATGTCTACACTGACCACATAACTCCTTCGTTTCTCTTCCAAAAGGCCCCTTGGCTGCCTGCGGGCACAGGGGCACTGACACTGAAGGAGCAATGTCTTCTTTGATTAAAACCACCAATGTCCCCAGGAGACCTGTCACATTTACACGGAGCCAGCCTCACACTGTTCAGGTCATGATATCTGTCGAGGCCATTTCTAAGGTGGTGAGGCTGGCAAAACACATGCTCTTTAAAAGGGCAGCAAATCAGTAGCCTAAATCTGGAGCTCTTAAGTATGAAAGACCCCACAGCACATTCACAGTTAAGCTTTCTAGTTCCCACATGGAAAATTAGCATTTACCTCTGCTTGCATCTGAGTTAGCATTTTTGCTTGTATTTGATACCCTCACTTACAACCCCTTCAGTTTCAGAAGGAAAGGAATGACAAACTTCTCTTCTAAATGGCCGCCAAGATGCCTAGGCATCATCTGTATTTAAAATGGCTGCTCAACAGCAAGCACACATGAAGGCAGATTTAACTCTGCCATAACTCTCTGCAGTTCCACACGCCCATTCAATGTATGCAAGAAGTTATATCAGCGTATGCCGGTGTTGAATTTCCCTTGTTGTCTTTTATCTTCATATATAAGGAATTAAACTGATACAAAAATGAAGTAATATGTTTACTTTGTAATAGCTTTTGGTTATTATATGATAAAAAAAATCAAAGCAAAGGCTCATCCTTGACATATGTTTTCTTGGTGAATCTGCTGTCAGAGGAAAAATGAATTAATCATAACCTCAGAAGCTGTCTGTTGGAAATGTCTGTTTAGAGGATCTGAAAGGTCTTAGAATTTTCTAATAAATCATAGTGCCAGAATAGAAAGATCTATTGCAAAAAGATGATGCACCAAAATGCCAATAAGTAGGTGATAATTACAGTGATTTAATATGTAGAAAGCATTAAATCATTAGTCAAGGCAGAAATTCTTCATTCAGATTTTGTTATGAAAATGTCATCATCTACAGGCATACCCATCTGTACACCTACTAAAAAAAGTATTGCTTTCTGAGGCATTTCTATTAACTATTTAGTTTTCAGATGCAAAACCTGATTATTCTCACACAGTGGGTACGACTAGTCTCAGAGATAAACTCAGGATATCTCTAACTCCTGTCCTCTCCCCTTCACTTTTTGCAGTCCAGGTTGTATGGGTAGCAATGAACCAACCTGTTCCAAACTGCCCCCTTGCCTCTGAGCCTTGGCTTCCTCTTATTCTAAATCCCTCACACTCTGTTCCTTCTGCCTCTGTCTTCTTACAGATTATGATACTATTATTTTCGAAGAAAACTATTTTTAAGTGGCACAAGCTTTCTGAGGTTTAGTTTGTACACAGGGAACTATGGTACTTTGGTGTGCACTATGCAAGCTGGAATAAACAGCAGCTTGCTTTAAAAAGGAAAATGGTCAGCTTCATTTAAACTAGAAAATGAAATGGGATGAGAGCACAGGTCCAAACGTCAGAGTGCAGATGCCTACACTATTAAATTGTTAGCATGTCCCCTGGTATGGTACTGACCCTGGGCCACTAAAACTCTCCCAGGCAATCCTCAGATACGATTTGGGGCTCAGCATGGGTCCAGATCATTCTCTACAAACAATATGGGTGTAACCTGTCCTGCTTTTCAGAGACAGAGAGTTTATCTGTACAGATGTGAGCTTGCTGGTCTTGGGTCAAACAGCAGTTCTAGGTCCCTTCCATTTACCAGTATAGATGTAACCATGCCACCTCACTAAAAGCTGCTAGGTAATACACTATGTCCAACATCTTGTGCTAACATTCTTCCATTTCTTTAATTGGCTTATCTATGACTTTGTAGCATGTAAACTCTATTTTTGTCTCTTTTTCATTTACCAACACAGAATCTGTCTGTGATTGCATCACCCTTTTCTCCTTGTTCCTCCCAGTCCTCACTGGTCTTGACAAAATAAAATAACTGAAAATTTTGCTACCACTGTTTGTCATGCTGAAAACAAAATTTAATCTTCTGTTTTGTTTCTTTCTCTATGGAAATTTTTCTTTGGTGACACTACTTTGTCTCTCATCTCAGTACTTTTGAAGGTGGTATTCTACTGGTGGATTTCTTTTTTAATGTTGATATGTTAAGATGGAAATAACATTTAAATAGAGGACAAAGCATGATTTTTTGATAGACATATTTGTGTCCTCAGATAGCAACTACTTAAAAAAATCTTTAAGTATCTGTTAAGGTCATTGTCAAGTCTACTAAATGGTTTCTATAATGAATTCTTCACATGCAAAGGGAAAGTTGAGATTATAAAATCTTGGAATAAATATATCTTTTTCCATCTTGTGTAGTTAAAAACAACATTCTCAGTGTCTAGTTAAATGTAACATTGCTTAGCCTAACATACAACCTTGTCTCTACCAAATCTTTTTGTCTGGGTGAGTTCTGAGCACCTAAACTCTTCCTCAGGAAGGCACTGTACAGCTCTGAGCTCTGCCGTGTCTTTATTCAACCATTCTATAGGATTCATACATGACGTTTGAAGGGTTTGATAGTGTTTCTAATGTGCTCCCTAGAGAAATCTTTAGTCCTACCAAGAGGTCCAAAGACTCCTGGTTTTTGAGCCTATTCTTCCGTCCCTCTCAGACATACAGAGGACGTAATGTCTCTCAGCCCTGAAATGCTGGCTGCTATTCCTTTTAAAGTTGTCGCTGCTGCTGCTGAGTCAGCTGGAGGGATTATTAGGCAGAGAGTTTAAGCGCTGCTTTCCCTGGCTCCCCGGGGACTGCCTTGCGTGTGGTCTGCACAGTGCCTGCAGTCCTGTCCTGCATCACAAAGATCCGAGATACGCGGATTCCCCCTCGTGGCTGCATACTGCAGCTCTCCTTATTTAAACTGCCTGAGCTTTGATTTTGGAAACTGGGCAGGATTACCTATTCTGCCAGTTTTTCAGATAGGAAGCATATCCCTTATAAACTGTACCCAGCAATGAGAAATTGCATTTTAAAATGTTTTCTTTCTCTCAGTCTTTCAGGCTGTCCGCGAGCAAAGAAAAGTGGAATCAGGATAGCACAAAGCAAGGAAGACAAAGAAGACCAAGAGCCAATTAGGTGAGAACAAATATTGTCAAAGGGCCTTCACGTATCTTATAAGGTCGTACATATCTTCAGCTTTTTATTAAGGCATAAATGTTATTGTGTGATAGTTATCCAAGAGCAGATGGCCACATTGATTTCTATGAGTGAACTGCAAATCAAGGATCTGTTCTGATTTATTCTAGCCAAGGATACAATCTTCTATAATTTAGAAACAGTTTTAAATATGTTTTTCACATGAAGTTAAAAAATTGCATAGATTTTTATCTCCTAAAAAACCCTTAAACATGTTTGCATACTATAGACAAACCATACACGCTAAATAAAGTAGTTATGGGAACAGAGAATTGAGTATTTATATGAGATGGCTGCAACAGATCTGAACTGTTTATGTAGTTTGCAAGAGTAACAAATGCCTATCTATAGGACTTGGTTTCTTCTTGCAAAGTGCTCTGATACCAGCAGGCACTGAACTCAGCGGGTTTAGTGACTGCTTAGATCATTCAGGACTGGATCCTCGGTGGAGAGTTGCAGCGATATTTTAGTGTAGGATGAACAGTGAAGTAACCGGCCTTGTTTTGACATGTGTTATGTAGCAGCATACTGAAAAAACATTATTTTCTTTAAACATTTCACTTTGAAGATTCTAACCTGTTCCTTCTAACCCTGGTTATTTGTTTTTTAGAAGTATAAAGGGCAAATGTATGGGGGAATTCCCAAGTAAGGAAAACCATCAGATGAATATGGAACTGCCTTCATTGATCTCTCTAGGCTGTAGCGCATAGTTTGTTATAATCTCTCCTATTCAGAGAGTGGTTAAAGGTGCTCAGCATTTCTGATGGGGCGCTATGATCACTTCATATCTAGCTGTTTATACCTAACATTTTCATGACTTCAGACAAGTCTTCTTTAGATTCCATACACATAAATAAAATGTACCAATATTATACTAAGGAGGATTTTATGCTTATAGAGATTTTATGGGCAATTTCCCCGCTGAGCGGAGCTGAGTAGCCAACATTTCAATTCCAGTGTGATATTTACTGTAATGAACACCTGCAATTCAAATATATATCTCAGTCCAATTGTTGCAACAGCTGTGATTTCATCTATTGGCTAGCTTCCTTACAGTTTATCAAATAACGTATTTTTTTTCATATTAGCAAAGTTCTGCTTGTAATTTTACCCACTAAAGGGTATCTTGACTATTTTTAAGACCACAGTGCATGATTGTTATTTTCTTTTCATGTCGGGTTTATTTTGACTTTGTTGTAGAGGCTACCAGGTATATGATGGCAAGACAATAAAGTTTATCTCATCTATCTGCTATCCAGATGTCCAGTTCCTGGTTGTGATGGTCAGGGTCATATAACTGGAAAATATGCATCCCATCGCAGTGCATCAGGGTGTCCTCTAGCTGCCAAAAGGCAAAAGGATGGGTACCTAAATGGCTCACAGTTCTCTTGGAAGTCAGTGAAGACGGAAGGAATGTCATGTCCAACCCCAGGATGTGACGGCTCAGGACATGTCAGTGGTAGTTTTCTTACTCATCGTAGGTGAGTAACTATGGCTTATATTTTTCACTTACGCTTATTATTTAAATTAGATTAGCAAGATTTTAAATACAGCTTTTTGTCATGGCATTTCTCTGTTCCTTTTGAATTTCATTATTACTTTGAAAAATAATCTTCCTGCATATATTTGTAGATAACTGGAAATCAAGACACACGATTCTTTTTGATGAAAGTCCTTGCAGGTAGAGACCTGAATTGGAATCTATAATACACAGAAAATTCTAGGGAGAAAAGTGTGCATGACAATAACTGTAAACCTGCTACTGCTTTATTGAGTGACTCCGGACAAATTACCTTAGGATAAACTTTGTAATACACATCTGAATCCCCCTGATTTTCAGAGATGTCAAACACATTGTTGATTCCCAAACATCAGAGTATGGAACTAAAGAATTTAAGGAAACAGTTCCATAAAAAAAAAATACCAAAATTCATTTGGTAATGAAAATGTTTGCTCAAAACAATAAACATAGAATACAGCAGATTAATTAAAACTAATGGAATACAAATATTTGACAAAAGAAATACAAAGCCCAATTTTTCATAAACTTAGCAAAAATAAGAGAACTTCAGTGATGACATTTTTCGTAGCTTTTAAGAGATTAAGGAAAAGAAAGTGGCCAGTCTATTAGGAATAAATCTTGCTGCCATTTTAGATATTAGGTTATAAGGAAGCAAGGGTATTCTTGGAGCTTTGGGTGGGAATCTCAGCCTGAACATGACTATAATGCCAGAACAAATTTCTTATTATATAATCACTAATATAAAACTCTATTACTTCAAATATGTCAAGCTGATGTGCCTAATTTGTCACCTTTCTCCAGGCAGACCTCAGCTGAACTTCTGCACCTTTTAGTTAACTAAATCAAGCTGATCTTGTTTTGTAGTCAGTTCTAGATGTAGAGGTGAGAAGTGTACTACTACTTCCTTCTCTTGCCTGTAACTATTTTCTTTGATTCTTTCTTTGATAACCCTTTATAGCTTAACTCAAAAGCCTTATCCTTACTGCAACCCCTCCAGACTTTGTGCACATAGTTATTGTTTAGGTTCAGAGCTGTTTTTCTACTCAGAGTTTGTATGGTACCTACCATGAAGGGATTCTGGGCCATGACCTGAGGTGCTACCTAAGTGGTCAAGCGTATTACACAGCCTGCAGCTCCCATAGTCTTTAGGGAGCTTCAGATGCAAAAGCCCCAACCAATTGTGCAGATGTCCACAGGTGGACTTAAATCCATGTGGATTTAAGTTTCTGACTTTCAGTAAAATATCAGTATTAGTGTTCATATTTCAGTTTAGCTTTCTTCATAATGGTGTAACATTTCTTTAACTTATAGAGATCTGTCATTAAAATTCTGAAATTATTTTACCTTTAGTTGAAAGGTACAATATAATTACTGAGAGATTGCTTTCAAGGAGTATTTACATAGTATTTACATTTTCAAGAAGAAAATTCTTGCAACAAGAATAACTAACTTCTAAAAGGAACGTAATGATGCTGTTTTTAACTGTTCTTCAAAATTAAGGGGCAAATGGTACCTAGAGATTTTTTTTTTAATAGAAATGTTTTCATGAAAAAAATAGAATAGAATTTAAATTCTTTTTTTTGCAATGGAGAAACCTAAACATGACATTTAGCCACATAGCAGCCATGTGCTTTCTTGAGTATCATTATCTTAAGTAGAAACTGAGACATGTAAAAGGCTTGCCTTATAAGACCAGTTTTTGGGCAAAAAGGTCCATTGGTAGAGGAGAGCATCAGAAGATGAAAGGTTGCTTAAAAAGGCTGACTGAAGTAGACTGATCTTACTGAATTGTATTGATGTAACAAAGTGCTGATATTCTAAGCTGTTGTGAGCAAGTTTAACAATTTCTTGAAGCTTCCATAAGCTATGGCAATGTTAATAAAAAACCATATTATTTTAAAAGTATGATTAATTCTCGTAGAATTCTTAAGATGCTGTTAAAAGGGCTTAGTTCATTTGCTCACACAAAGAAAAGCGCGTGAAGCCGTTTTAGATGCCTTAGGATAATTTATGTGGCCTCCAGCTGTTGCTCAGAAAGGCACACATCTTTCCAGTCCAGTGTCATATTTACCAGCCTTAATGATACGTCTTCCCAAAAGGCTTTTCATGCCTGTGTATGGACAACTGAATCAAACTCTGCACGTAGGATTGAGCTTCAGAACAATTCACCTACTTTAAGAATCTACTTATAGGGGAACAAGGTGCTTTTGCTCCTCTTCTAGTGAATGGAGTCAATGGAGTTGTTCACTTCAGCTGTGAAGTAGACACCTGCCTTTGATCAGAGCTGTACCCTAAATGTCACTGAGTGCATCGACGGGGAGTGGGGTTCCCTTGCCTACAAATAGACACTCTATGCCATTGGAAGTGTTGATGGGGCATGCAAGATGGACATACTGGGCTGGCAAAAATGACTGAAGATTTGTGAGATGCTCCCATTCTTTGATTGTGACAGCTGAGAGCTGAACATGCTTCGCAGGGGATCTGGCAGGGTGCTAGACTTGGTAAATGAATGGGCCCCAGAGCTCCATGGCAGCTTTGGCACATAGTATCCATGCAGACATTTAAACCTAAGTGTCCTAATCTGGAGTTCAATCCCACCTGAACTACAGACTTTGCATTTCCTTACCTAAGGATGGAATATCCCCTCACTTTTAGTGTATCCATTTTAATAGGCTGTGGTCTCATCATCTACCTTTAACAACATTTTGCTATACAGCTATGGCTGTAAATCTCAAACACCACATTCTGAAGAGAAGCAATGCTATGACAATTACACACTGAAACTAGGCTTATGTACAGCCTTTTGCAGGTACAGTTGTGTCCACATGCGTGGGGAGAAAGCAGCACTATGACTATTAACTGAGTCAGTAAAAGCTCCTAGGAAAGTAGTAGTTAAAAGTCTTCAATTTTGGCAGTACAGATTGCTTCTCTCCTGATAGGTCACTTTTCTTCCCTAGTACAAATATTTTTCTGTCAGCAGACTTCTCTAAGCGTATATATTAATTACATAATGTGTTATTTGAGATTTTATATTCTGCCATTCAGAGACAGCTATTAATGTGCTATTATCCAAGCAGCTGTAATACTCTGGAAACTGGGATGGCAGACTGGCTTGTGAAAATGGTGCCAACTGTTGCATTAATTAAAAAAATGTACATTGAGATTTTTGAGGCAAAGGTTTCTTAAAGCTGTTGTTGCACCTTGGGCACATGGTGTAATTCCACTGATATCAATGGACCCTTGAGATGATCCACTAGTGCTGGTAAATCACTGCTCCAACTGGTACTACACAGTCTGGAATTTAAATATATGCATATTTGTACATACATCCTTCTGAAGTAGAAATAAGTAGTCAATTGAAAAAGTCACAAATTTCAGTAAGTTTTGAATCCTACCCTATGAACAAAGGCACCAAAAAAGGCATTTATGTAACATTAACCATGCCTGTCTGCAGAAATTCATATGAATAGTTTTATTTTGTCCAGGAGTTTTGCATAGGAAGGAATGGCAACAGAGGGTTATCAGAAGGGACTTGAAGCATAGGCTTAAGAGTGCTATACTTTGAAAAGGAGCCTGTGCTAGCAGGAGAGGCGAGTGTGAAATTAGGTGACCTATAAGTAATATGAAAATGAATTGGAAGGCATCTAAGCATGGAGTCAGTAAATAGGTAAATGAAATAGGTTATAATGAAATGTAAATTGGTTATTATACTGTAGCTTTCCAGTTTGGTTCTTGAACAGGCCCTTACATCCTCAAACACTCAAAGCATTCAGGAGATGACACATGTGAGGAAAGAAGGATGAAGATGTAGATTTTCGTGTGCAGACTCTTTTTCTCATGAAATATGCTTTGCTAGAAATAGGTATTGTCTAAAAATCCTGTGTCATCAACCTCAGCTCCTGAAGGGAAGGTTTGCAAGTGCCACCTACAGTCAAACCTCCTGGTGCTCAGGGCTGCAGCTTGAGCCTGTGTCCAAAGAACAGCAGCTCACCCCAGCGTTTATCTGGGGTGGGTGTTCACATGCAGAGTGCCAAAGGGGCAGTAGCTCTGTTGTCCAAGTGCTTTGCATCTCCAAACATGTGCTAGTGGCTGCAAATTTGGTCCTAATTTATTGCGGAGCTTTCAATATTTGTTTGCGTGAAGTCACATCCTCTCTTAGCATCAGCATTTCTCAGCTTCGGCATTTGAAAACATAAAAATACTTAGCATTAGTTCAGTGAATGAGTCTTGTAGAAATGAGCTATATGGTTACAAAGGGCATGAGAAGGCCTCAAATTATTCTGATTTTTATGTTTTGTATGTAGGCTTGCAACCTCTGTTATTTGAGCAAAATCAGTCCTGCAGAGTCTTGGACCTGAAATACCCTTTGTGTTGACGCAGTGTTGTATGAGGCCTATAGATAAGACAGCAGGACTTACATTGCACTGAGATACTAAATACCAGCTACTCCTTTCGGTTCATGGAGAAATGAAAGTGCCCAGAATTTAGATGGAGGTAATCGGTTCCTAGCAGGTGTCGGCTTTTCGGCAGGATAGGAAGCTTATTTGAAATAAAACCTGAATTTTAAAAAAAGTTTTCTGTTATTTGCAAATAAATGCAGAGAGGAAAACTTAGAAGCTTTATTAAACAACTGAAAATATAATGTAAAGTTATATCAGATCTGAGATTCTATATATAGAGGGAGATATATATGACGCAACGTTCACTATGGACTAATGCAAATTAAAGATATCAGAAGGTGCATACTAATACTGTGGTTCGGTGCTGTGAACCATAGTGCAAAAATGAGATATGTCATGATAAAATACCTTGTGTAAAAACAACAAAAAAACAATTGCGAGCATCCTTTAAAACACAAAGGATCCAAGCTGCCAGGTGAATTCTCAGGATGCTCTAAACTTCCGAAATACCATGTTTGTGAGGAATTTGTGTCTAGGAATTATATCTGTATGGAACCAAAGGTTAAAAAGCACTTTTAAAAGGTGTTCCTATGCTATGTTGAAGATAACATTGAAAATGGTAACAACTTTGCAGAGAGGAAATTTTTCTCGTTCTTCTATTTAACTATTTATGAAAAGTAAATACTGTCAAACTCCAGATTTGTAAGAAGCTTTTAATACGCAGCTCATTAAATTATTTGATTGCATCTATTTCTAGCCAGGCCTCTTGTCAATTCAACTCTTGTCTTTTGTTTTATTTGTTGCTACAGTAAGTTGACAGAGTGCCACATTTCAGTCAACATTAATTTGCTCTTAATTCTCATTGTTTCACTTTTTCTCCGGTAGGTTTTTTAAAGTTGTTTAGGGTATTTGTTTGGTTGGTTGGTTTTAATCTGCCTGTCCCCTCCCTGCCATTGATTTATTTTGCTGTTTCCAACCTCTATTTTTTTTCCTACATGCTCTACGTTGCAATTCAGCAGGAGAAAGTCATACAATGTTAAGAGTATAGAAGAACTAACCAAACTCACTGCATTTAACAGTAATTACAACTGACAATGATAAGCAATCATGATGACGTTATTGAAAGATGACAGACATGCAAATGTGCTGACATCTCCAAGAAGGCAAGGAGAGAAACATGGCCATTAAATGTAATAATAATATACGTAAAGAAGAAAAATATTAAACTAAAATCTGTGAGGTGGATCTTGCAGTACAAAGGATTTTTTGACTTTGGAATTTTGTGTTGACCCATAAGCTCGAGGGGAAAGGGTCTTTTTAAATTGCTTTTCAACATGTTCCTCTTCCTATCCTCCTCCTCTCCTACTGCATTTGTGCTGCCCCTCTTCTGTTCTCTTTCCCCGTGGCTCCTGTTCGGTCCTTCTTCTTACTGCTGCCCTTCTCAGTCCTCAGCATTTGAGATACCTGGCCCTCAGGTAGCTTCTCCCGAGCGCTGGCAGAGCAGGACAAGCGGTCTCACCGGTGTTGTATCCAGCAAGCAGCCTTCTGCTCCGGGCCCTGCAGCCCTGACCAGGGCTGATGGCAGAGAAGGCGTTCCCAGTTGTGACACACACAAAGTATATGGAGGGTCTGGCAGCCAAACGCTAACTCACATCTACTGAGCATGTCCAAGTGACAGTCTGTCAGAGGCTTATAACTCTGCCAAATCTGCATTTGTTTTCTTGAGGACAGCAGAATGCATCTCTAAACTCAGAGCAATACTCCATGAAATGTCACGTCTTGCTCCAATTCTCGGACAACTAGAGATATTCACTGAATTATTGGGGCTTTTTTTTTCCCCTCAGTATGGACAAAACAAGGTATATGGACAAAACAATGGTATACAAATATATTCTGAGAAATGGAAATTTTTTTCCTATGATGTTTGGAAAAAACCTGAGCCTGGCCAGACACCTACCATAGAAGATTTCAGACAGATCAGTTAAAATTTGGCAAAAGTCAGAAGTGACTAAATGCAGAGCCTGGTTTTTGAAAGAGTTAGGCCCTTTGACTGTGGGTAGTTCTGCCAGCTTTTTTCATTACGAGCTGGAAGAAGGATGGAATAGCATTTTAATCAGATGTACAGTCTATTAAACTGGAAGGCTCCTAACGGAGAGCTGATCTAAAAGGACTTAAGAAGTTTACTTACCCTGGGAAAGTCAAGGAGAAAATAATACGAAATTTATATTAGAAAAAGCAGACTGCACAATATAAACAAGAAAAATCATTTTGCTGAGCAGACCTGACAAATGACAGCAGACAGTAATTTGTACAGGTGCTTGCAATGTGACATCTCCTTGATTCCAGGCACTTAGCAGAAGCTCTCTGGATATTAGCCTGTTTGTCCTCATTCCAGACATAGCCCATAAAAAAAGCAGAGATGACTGGATGGCTTTTTAGATTTCAGGTGGGACGAATTTTCCTCTTAAAGTACCTTTTTTCTCTCTGCTGTCTACAGAAGTCCCCAGAGAAACTGTGCTTCATTTTAAGTGCCTAAGTGAGCTGGGTTTGGTCACTAAATAGATCACTTGAAATTTTTAGCTGCCCGGGAGCATTAAGCAGAGGTATGTAGCTAGAGATACATTTTGCCTATTTATACACAGGGAAGTCTCAGCCCGTCTTCTCCTTCACAATACATGCCCTATTCGACTGACCAGTAAATCCACTGGTCTTCAGGTCACCTGTCCTGTTGTGTGCGGTCACAGGACAGGAGAGAGGCTGATAAACCTTGCCAGACCCCAGCTCCTGGGGCACTCCGTGGCACTCCATTAAGTGCACACTCTTTCCCCATAACTTAGTGCTAGGGCCACCTGTAAATCGTGTAACGTGCTGCAGTGCTTCCTCACTCACCAAAGAATAAATGAGAGATTTTTGAACAGTTATGGCATCATTGGGCAAGAGCCAAACCTCTTTCCCTGTTCAGGGATGATACAGGTCAAAGCTCGTTAGCACATGTGAGAAGCCCACCTACAGAGCCTCTTTGCTGACTAAGCAACTTTAATTAACAAAATATTATGTAAATTTGCCACAGGAATACTGTGCCCAGCTGAAGGGCAGCTTTGGCAATGCTCTTACAGTTCCAGCATTTCAAGATTCATTAATCCTTTTTCTGGTGTATATTTATGCCCCAGGGGGATTCCTTTCAAATTGAGTCTGCTCTCAGAGCCTTTTCTCTCAGTTTGGCCATGTTTACAGTTCTATTTTTGTTTTTCTTACCTGATTCTTGTTTTATTCTTTTGTTATGAGGGATAGGCATAATTAAGCTATAACACTATTTTACCTTTTAAATCTCCAATAAAAAACAATTACCCTCTTGTCTTCTGGGTATCATGGCCATTCACTTTATATAGTTGTCCATTTAGTGCTTGACTGACAAGATTTTAATGCTACTTTAACCCTCCCTCTGTAAAATAAGAAAGTAGTTCTTTCCTGAAAGTCTTTCTGAAACAATGATCAGATATCATTAAAATAATTTTGAAAAGCTTACATTTTGTTTTAATCATAATGGCTATATTTCTTTAATGGCCACTTGGGCACCGCTTTAATTTTTCTTAGTTCTGGAACCAATGCAAAGACTTATTTAAACAGAATAAAATCTCAGCTACTTTCCTCAGCAGCTTTGGAAAGCAATGTTAAATCAAGCTTTTAGTCTTTTTAACTTAGATTTTCCTCCTGATTGAAAATTTAAGTGAAAGTTCTTCATCACCAGCATTCGTGTGAGTTGTAAATGCACACACATACACACACACAAAAAAAGCCGTAGCCAGGGAAAAAGACCTAAAAGACCTTAATCGGAATTAATCTTTTCCAGTGAATAAGCTGAACAGGCAATTTTTTCCAACACCGCACAAAGGCAGTCGGGGTTGTGTGGCCAGTGGGGAGGAGGAGAGATTCCTCTCTGAGTCGCAGCAATCTCCACGCAAACAAAACTACCTTATTTGCAAAACCTGTCTCCTGGACTCCCTTTACTTCACAGCTCAGTAAGAAGCTGGGGAAAAGCCAATCACCCTTGAATGTAAATAAAAATGAATTCTGGGCCAGGAAGGGTTCCTTTTATCTCTGCTGGAGTTGTGCATAGAGTATTTCATCCTTTAAGGTGTGTGGCAGAATTTACTCATGGGAATAAGGAAAACACTAAAGCTGATACCCTTCAACATAGAAAAAATGAGTGGTTCATGGGTTTAATATTAAACCAAGGAAAGGACCACTTTGATCACTGAGTTTGAGCTCTTAACTTGAACTTCAAACATTACCAAATAGCTCAGAAGCTTAGTCATAAAAGTAAGGTTTCATCCATTTACAAAATAAAACAGTAGTTTTCACTGCAATCTGTATTTCCCTGGGTTTCAAAAGGATTTACATCTGGGGCTTGTTTTGGATCTATTGCTAGTTAAAAGAAGTCCCTTGAATGTGACATGTTCCTTTCTCTAGTCTATGGACAATGTTATTTTTAATAAACAGGAAAAGTGTTTCATTTTCTTAACTTTTTGAAAAATCACTGTGGTAGTGAATCTATAAACATCTTACAATGTTTATAAAGTTAGCCCTCAGGATGCTTTTTGGGTACTCCAGGATGAGGCTCTGGTTTCTTTACATCCTGTTCTTTCTTTCTTTGTAAACTTCAGCACTTCACACACCAAATATAAAAGTAGCATTTTGTTTGACCTTTGTCTCCTCCTCTCCCACATCCCTACTTTTCTGTTTGGAAAATGTTTTCTTCACTTGACAGGCCAAGTACAATTCCTTCAGCTTCAAGAGGGACCAGACTGCATCTATCTGCTGAGGCAAAAAATGTATTTAACAGAGCAGAGCTGGAACCCAGATAACTAAAATCAGTCATCCAGACAATTGCTCCACTTGATCAATGATCTTCCACTCTGACAGCCTCTCTTGTTTGCATCCCTGAAGACAGTGCAATTACATTCTTGAAACAGTTCAGGATTTTAGCCCACATTTCTTTGTTTTTAAACTAAATTTTTTGGTAAATGTGCACTAACCACTAGCTAGATGTCCCTTTCAAACTTTTTTCCTACTAATTTTCTTTTTATTTTGCAACCGACTTCATCTTATTTTCTAAATCCAGTGAATATATGGCAAGGCATAGGTTGCAGTAATGTAACCACAGTCCTAAACAAGAAAGAAAATTCATTCTTCATGTTGTTCAACTCTAACAGATGCAATCACCATATACTCTTTATCCTAATTTGTGCATATAGTCTTTCTTCATATCATTTAGATGATTGGGTTTCTGTTAGTCTCTACTCTTCAGGCAGTTAGGGTAAGTTCTAGCTGCACATATAGATTGAGCTTATTTTGTAGTTTATAGAGCTACTAGTACTTTGCCTCTGCATGCCTCCATTTATAAATTCTTCCTGTAAAACCAAGCCTGATTAATGCAGATTGAACTTGCATGGCATAAAACCCAGTCACCCCCTTTACCTGTCAGTCCTACAGGTATAGAGCATGTAGAAATGTCTGTTGCATGGACAGCACCATGCCCTGCAAAGCAAAGCTTCATGAGGAGGTCCCAGCCATGCACCTCTCCATTTAGCACCCATGCCCAACAAAAGCATGTTTCCAATATAAATAATATGTTATGATGTCTCCAGCCAACCAGCAAAAATTAAGACCTTCTCAAATTTTAGCACACACCTCACAGGATCTGACCCTAGATCACTTTAATCTAACAGTTTAATTCATTTTTCGTAGTATTTGTAAATTATGGCAGAGGTTGGCTTTCAGGGATGATGTGTCAGACCACACTTTTCTTTCTCAAAATAGAGATTAACCTGACAGTAGAAATTCAGCGAGAGTCAAGACACATTGCATCTCAAAGAGACAAGGTGCCGATGATCAGCTGGTTGTTGATACCTTGTCTCTGTGGCAGCAGCAGCTCACAGCTCCTGCTGAATCAGGAACTCAGAGGGAGCCAGGAGTTGAGTATTGGTCTTCTCACAGCCCCACCAAAATGCTGTAGCTTCAAGTCCTGTGGCATCCACAATCTAACAGAGATAAATGATGGCTCAGTACGTTTAGACTGTACTTATTAGAACACTACCCCCATCAATGTTGTTAGAAAGCCTTACTCATTTTTTATTATGGAAAGAACACTCAACTGTGTTTGTATTTTCTTTCGCATGATTTCTCATGTGTATGAGAATAATGGCAGTAGCAAGTGAGATAACTGTGATTAATTTTCCTAGTTCTTTGCTGGAATGAGCAAGCTGCAGAATTCCATGTTTGTGTAAGGTTGTGTAAGTCAGTGTAAGGTTTGTTAAAATATAAAAAATGAACCAAAGCAGGATTCCACACTAATTCCACTTGTAACAGAAAACCTATGACAGGCATCAATGGTAAAGGTTTTAAACTTGATGTGAGGATAAGTGTTATCCTTACCAAAACTACTAGCTAGAATGTTTCTCTTGATCTTTTTTTGGTTTTTGAGATGTTTAAAGCATATTTTGCTTCACTCTTAAAGCATTGAAATGACTTTCACTTGTACTCTTGTTTGCCAGTCACGGGAAGACAAATAAAATCTCAAGATATTTGAGACAAATAAGATCATACCTACTCCTTTTTGTTTTCTGTCTCCTTCTACCCCCAATCTTCTAGAAATCTCGAGCCACTCTCAGCCATCCCAGTCTCACTGGGATCTCAATTCAAGCTTTTTGGTTAACTTTACACCTCTGTGAGGTTCAGCCTGTGTACAACAGCCCACTTCTCGTGCAACGCTGGCTTAGCTCTGTTTTTCTTCTTACCTTCCTGTATGTCCTGCCCGCTTTTGGTTGTTCTCAACTTAGAGGAGTTACCTTCAGGAGAAGTAAACGTAGTCAAGAAGATAGAAGGGAAAAGGTAGAATTTCCTTGCAGTGTAGAAGCTTATCCTAAAAGTCCTAATTTACTTTTTAAATTATTTAAAGTATTTTTAGGTAACTTAATTAAGAACAGAGCTGGGCAAAGAGGATGCATATTTATCTTTGTCTTATCCATTTCTGAAGAATTTAGCCAAGTTAAATAAACTGTAGTAAAACTCAATCTTCTAATTTAGGTTACTGACTTAGTATCTGCGTCATTGAAATTGTAAGTGCCTGGCTCAGGAAAGTCAGCTAATCCACTTACAATACAATATACAATTAATGGAGAGACAGATTTGCCGGTAAAGACCTGCATAGGAAGTTGATGGCATGGTCTGACTTCGGCATCTTCCTCTGTGTTGAATTTGGTACCTCTGGGAGTTTTGAATGCTGTCTTAAATTGCATAAAGCCACAGGAGAAGTTAGGACCTTCTGTTCATTCATGGCTTCTTTTAAGGACAGACACATAACAAGCTAAAGGTAGTCATAGCAGTACATGATGCATATGTTAAAGTACATGATGCATATGTTAAAGTGTAAGGGTCAGGAAAGCAAAAAGAGGAAGCTTTGATTTGGGCATGCAGTTGCATGGAAGGAAAGCCCTTTTGGTCGAAGCCCTCTTCCATCTATGCATATTGTATTAGACCACCAGTGGGTAAGAACAAAACTAATCTGGCTACAGGATGTGGAAGCCTTCTGCGTCCTCACTAGTAGGCCCAAAAATAGGCAGCCCTTTGCCTTTCCCCTCACTAACTTATGACTCATCTGGGTGCCTCCGGAAGAAGGTAGATAATCCATGCAGAACAACTCTCCAACAGTTCCTGCAGCAAGAATAGAGCACAGGTCCCAGATCTTTCTGTTTCCAGTTTAGGCAGAGAACATCTGGTGCCAGTATGCCTGAACTGCAGCAGAGGGGTAAGTGATATATAAGTGCCTACCTTTGCAATAGATATCTTTCCAATGGAGATAGCATGGGCCAGAGACAGTTGCCACTAGGCAGCAGAATGTGGCCACCCTATTTTATAGAGTAGGAGAGCTTAGTAATGCAAATATGGGACATTGTACCTGGGGTCTCAAGGGTGAGAGCGTGATTTGAAGCACGCTGAATATACTGGTAGAGAGGTAACCTTTCAGACAAGCTGGGAAGATATCTACAGGGTTAGACAGTCCTGAAAACTAGGTGTGCATAACCGTAGCCTGGGAATAAGACTGGGTTTTGGCACCAAAGTTTGGATGTAGGCACACTGAACCTCACAGTAGATTTCCAATACTTGTGAACATACTTTTCTTTATTTTATTATTTTTCTGCACTTTCAGGTGCACAATTCTAGCATCCAGGTTTCATGTTGGTCTATTTAGGGTTTGAATGCCGTACTTATGGGCTGTTTGAGGGATAATTTTATTTTGAGGGATTCCCTAGGTTGTCATCGGTCAAGACCTTTAGAGAGCAAAAAGGCTGCTACCAAGAGGAGAGTAAATTAACACAGTTGTTATAATGCCCAATAATGCTATATCCTGAAAAAGAATGAGGACAAAATACAAGGAAATTCATTAAATCAATTGAAAGGATACACAAATGAAGTCAATTAAATGATGCAGAAACTTTGCATTTACTGTTATCTTTCATTCCTTTCCCTGTGCCAATGATTTTTTCCCAAAACGCCTAATCCTCTCCGCCTCCTTAATCTTCCTCAAGGCTCCCTGTGACACTTGAAGAGGACAGTTTACGGTCACACAGTGAGTCTGTAGCAGAACTTGGAACAATAATCTGGCATCCTACCACCTAGGCTACAGTGAAAAGCTACTGGATCATGCTATTTCTTGATACTACTAGTATATATCTTCTCAGTAACAGAGCTGTATAAAATATTGAACACTGATTCTTTTGCTGAGAAAAGGAATTTTGTTTTAGACCTTTTCCTGGAAAAAGTTTCCTTTTTTGGATGGTTGCATTTGATAATAGTAGTCCAGGCCTTTCAGAGAAACATTTTCAATGATTAAACATTGTACTTAAATTAGAAGACTTTATTAAGTAGGAAGATGGGTCATTACTTAAAGAAATGCTTTTAATCAGAGATACAACATTCCTCAGAAACTTGTTCAACGTTGCAGAGAGATTATTTGAGTATAAGCTTTGAATTTGATTTACACAATTAAAAATTGCAAATAAAAGTCTTCCATTGGATCTGAAGAGGAACTATAAATGTGAGTGTACGCAATGAGATGTATGTGACATTATTCAGTTTCAGTGGCTATAAACTGTGAATGTTGAAGCAATAGGGAATTGTTTAGTAAGTTTCCAAATTCCCTTCGCTGCTAAAGCTTGCTCAGAATAAGAATATAGTTTTCCATCGTTAAATTAGATTGAACATATGTTTCCTCTTACCTGTGATAGTGTAACTACATTAAAGATGTGATTTTGAGAAAGGGGATAGTTTGGTATGTACAATTATTTATAAAATAGTGAGTGCTGATAATTATTTTTATTTTTACAATAAAACTTAAGACTGCATTTGCTATCAAATTGTTCTGTACAATGTAATTAAAAAGCTTAATATTTTGGCAACACGGGAGACGAGAGAGAACCGAGTCTACGTCCATAACTGTAACAAATATATATTTTAAGGGATATATCTCCCTCATCAAGGCAAGGTCATTTTTATAGGAATGACTTTTCTTGGGCTTCAACAAAAAGCTAACACATAGTTACTGCCTTTTTAAGAAACAATTTAGAAAAGGGCAATTTAGCCAGCTCAGTAGGTGATACTCACAAAGAGAAGCATAGTTTATAAGAGTTAGTCATTTGGATGTGAGAGGTTGCTCACGTCCCCTTCTCTCAGCGTTCAGTTCCATGTTTGAACATATGAATTAAAAAGGGTGGAAGTTCAGAGTGGAGACGTGTAAATTCAAAGGGGAGTATTTACACAGTAACTTTTTAAAATAAAACTTTTTATTAAGAGCATTGCATCTTTAGAAAATTGGACTGCTGTTCCCAGGTTTATAGTTTTACAAGATATATCTGACACTTATATTAGCTGTCTATACAAAAAAGAATCTGGAAGAAAGAATAAAATCATGAAATCACTACTGGTAAGTGCTTTTTTTTTTTTTCCAGACTAACACACTCTTTCAGCACCAGGCAGTGAAGAAAAACTTTGTCTCTGATACTGTTTTTATTACAGTTTTGGATTACAGATTTATTTTCAATGACCTATCAAAATTAACAGGCTCCTTACTGTTCACAGTTTATCGGGATGCCCCAGAGCTACTTCAGCAATGAAGAAAGCAAAGCTGTCTGGAGAACAAATGCTAACAATAAAGCAGCGGGCCAGTAATGGTAAATTTTTAATCATTACCTTTTTAAATATTACTTCTTTGTAAGCTAAAGTTGCATTGCTCTACAGGCTTTTTCTCCTATATATGTAAATCTTTGTATAAACAGTGAATTCACTGTCAGTAGAATTGAAACTGGGTTTTGTGCTGTGGAAATCTGAGCCAGCAGTGGAGTGGTCAGGCTGGTCTGAGTTACGTCTACACAAATCTAAAACACTAGAATATTTCAAAGTAGGATATACCATTATAATTTTCTGGTTCATATCTCATTCACCAAAGGTGGATAGTTGGTCTTATATTGTTGCAGGACTCAGAAGAGAAAAAGAATTGATTTCCAGAGGTGTCGAGTCCTCATGAGCTCCCTTGAATTCATTTGGAGCTGTGGCTCTGTAACCTCTAGCAGATGTAGATGGCCTTGTGCCATTTCATCTCCAATAATCTGCAATCCTTCCTGGGAACTTTGAAGTTGCAGGGAAGATGATGAAAGGACCTTGGATGAAAGTCAGGATAGTACCCTGATAGTTGAAGTACAATTAAAGCAAAATGTAGGTGCTTCAGTTCAAATAAGTAGTGCACAAAAGGCTTGTCTGGGAGGTGCCTAAGTCCTAGTTTTCTTGGAAAACTTTATGTACTCACTTAGTCTGTGACTGCGCATGCCTAAAGATACTGCCCTCTTAACTGTTGGTGTTGACTGTGCTTGAGAGCTGCAAAGTGTTTCTAGAAAATGCTTTGTTCAACATTGCAACCCACATTGCCAGCACAGCTGGAGACAGCCTTGGTTGCCTTTGTTCAGTAGCTAGTAACCAGGGAGTGGAAGATCTTGGATGTAATTTTCTCTACAACCTGGGAAGTATTGAATACTCTATCTGCTGTGCAGAACAAGACAGTGGGAACACCAGTTTCTCTAGGTTTAGGAGTTCAGACTTTGACTCGAGAGAAAACAGCTCTATCTCTTCCCAGGACTATTTTATGCTTTGTTAAAGTAATTAAAAGGATAAATAAATAAAACCTTTACGGTGTATTCCTGTCTGAATCTTTAAAGGTGCAGGTACCTTTAAAATTCTGTTCTCTAAATGTTTATACCATAAAACTCAGACATCCATTTTGCAAATTATCCTATATATCATTATTTAATAACACCCTTCTGAACCATGAAATTATTAAAAGCAATAGCAGAATCACAATGTAACCCAGCGCATCAACAACATTTCACTGTGTTGGGAAAAAAAATCTGCTGAATTAGTTACAAATCATTTTGACAATGCTGTAATGAGACGAAATTAGCATATTAAGATACTTTCTTTTCCTTCAGAAGATCCATAAGTGGACACAGTCTTTCAAATAAGTTACATATGACAGTGGAGCAGAATTTGTTGCTGCAGGTGCATTTCTTATAACACAAAGTTAAATCAGTAGATACAAAGAAAAAGGTGTGTCTTACTGATCCTCTAGGCATTTTCAAGACTCTCGCTGGAAAATTACTGCAATTTTTAAAAGAAAAGTAGTGGAAAATACATTGTTTTAACTTCAAAAGAAAAGTCTGAAGAACACTTCCTTTTTCTTTTTTACTTTAATACTTTTACTTGAAATAAATTTATTTTCAAATATAGAAATAATTAGTTAACTGAACTCCAATTTAAAGCTTAATTATTTTAACACTCCTTTTATTTTTGTATCACACAGGTATAGAAAATGATGAAGAAATTAAACAGTTAGATGAAGAAATCAAAGAACTAAATGAATCCAACTCCCAGATGGAAGCTGATATGATTAAACTCAGAACTCAGGTAACAGTTTTATGAAGCCCTAAATTCAGCTGCTTTTTCTACACGACTGATTAAAAGAAATATAGGAAATATATAGTTCCCTTTTACGTTTCTTACATATTAAGATTTCTGTCTGTGATTTGCCATTTATAAAATCAGAAAACAATATCCATTATGCAATCTCCACATCAGTTACCAGCATTAAAAAAAAAAAAAGGGACTTAGCAAAATATATTCTTTAAAATAATGGCAAAAGCATGACCTGTCATGGTCAGCTTTGTATTTCCCCTTGATAAGGCTATGCCTTTCTAATAGTAGGTAAAATACTGGGTGACATCATGGTCATTAACATAAGTGACAAGGTGAACTTGTCACAGTTGACCGGCTGAACAGCATGGCTTTTGCCAGATGTGTGTCACAGAGAGGGAAGTGAATACCTGTTACACGTCACTTTGTCATGTGGTATACTAAGTGCAGCCCTTGGCAGCAGTAATGGTTCCACAGATCCAGCTTAATTCCTTTTAAGTTTCACATAAATCTGTTGGAAAAAAAAAGGAAAAACTAACATTAGACTATTATTTAAAAACTAATTTTTCACCAGTCCTAAAACTGGATGGAAAAGGCAAAGGAAGGAAATTAATTTAATTCTTTCCCTGGCATTTTCCAGTTTCCAGCATAGCTTCTGGTGCTTTTTTCTTCACATGATTTGAGCACAGACACCAACAGCGAGATTTACCATAGTTTTCACCATTTATCAGCCTTTAGTCCCACAGTCATAATCATCCGATTGATCTTGATGGAAACAAAATACACCATTCCTTGTTACTTCTTTGTCTGCTGCTTGTGGAGAAGAGCACCATGTCCATTCTCCTCCTCCTCCTCTTGTATACTCGTAAATAGAAGGCAGGATCTGCCTCTTCAGCTTGTTTTTTCTTTGACTTCTAAACCTTAGCCAAATTAATATTGAAACCTCACTTCTATTTTATGCCAGTGTTCGGGGTTCTGTTGTCATTTTTTGGCCTTTATAGGATTTGACTTATATTTTACACAGATTTCTGATGTGACCAAGTGTAACTGTAGGATAATGAGGACAAAATCTGCAAGAATGTAAAGCAAGAAGAATAATCAATAGCAGGAAAATTATATGTATTTATGTTGGAGGAATTTGGTCCCAAGTTTTGAATCTGGCAGCTTCCAATCTGCCTTATGTTTTCTTTTGCTTAATACAACGCTGTGGGTGCTATTCACATACAGACTGATTCAGCTGAGATTTTAAAAAATGTGAAGCACCCATTATGTGTACATTAGGTAAATGCTCCAGTTGTCACTAACTTTCTGCATTTTTAATTTTATTTTTGGCCAGATGAATTAAAAAAAAAAAAGCTATGATAACACTATCATAGGTATAAAACATGTATTGACTTTCAAAGATTTAGCTAGGAATTTCACATCAAGTTTTGATCTGAAATGAGTACAGAAGCCATATTTCAGTGGTCTCAGTTCCAGCTTTCATATCTCAGACTTCTGCCATTGCATATTCTTAGAAATCAGGTTGGGCACTGCCTGGGACCACTGCCTATTCTTGGCAAAAAAACCTCAACTGATGATTTTACCATCAAGTTGAAAGGAAGCTTTTCACACCTTGGTGCAGCAGATTTAGAAAAAGGGTAGGATGACTGGCAATGACACATACTGTCATTAAAATAATTAATAGGATTCTAGAAAATAGAGCTACAAGAGACCTTGAAACATTATTTTGTCCACCAGTCTTCTTCCCTTCCCACTTCGCAGCTCTCCCTAAGCCAATCCTGACAGATGCTTGTCTAACCTGTTCTTTACTTCCTACACTAGAGATTCCACAGTCTCTGGGCAGTCTGGTCTAATACTTACCTGTTCTTACCCAACTAGCTACTGATGCCTAGCAGAAAATCCCAGCTGAGCCAAACTTCACAAAAATTCAGAGGCCTCAGTTTTGAATTCATACACTCTCCTGAAGATAAGCAATTTACATTTCCAACATGTAGAGAGTTACATCATAGTCATTATCAATCTATTAAGAGGATCAGAGTCAACAGTCCCCTTTATTTGCAACAGTAAAATTATATTGAACATAACAAAATGTTTGCTAATAAACCTTTAGAAAATCATTGTGCAACCTAGATTTCAGTAAGACTTCACAGGTGAGGAATACACAATGGGAAAATAGTGGAGGTTCTGTGAATACCAGAAGTAGCATCAGTCTTGTTTGATGTGGATTTGCATCCCATACGATTGTAAGTGCCAGTGAAAGTTTTTCCTACAGCAGGAACTTCCCTTCCATGTAGAATCTTTTATATTTAATAAAGTGAAAAGTCATGCTGCAGCCTTCTTCTTACTTGGGGCATTCATAAGACTCTGCTTTACTCAGCTGCCTTGTTGCATAAGACTTGGAAGAAAGTATTTTTAATCTAAGATCTTCTAGTAAATTTGTCCAAATTTAACATGGAGGTCCAAAAGTATGAAAGGAGTAGAAACACATAAAGGTGAGAGGGGGAAAGAAAAATCTGCAAATAACTGTGAGTCTCATACAAGCAACAGGTTATCCTGTTTTTAGAATAGATACAAGTGAACATTCATTAGTTTTAGGGTAAAATGTGGGGAGGGAGATTTCAGCCTTCAAGCAGGTGAATATAATAATTAAGTATGCCAGTTATCTTAAGATACTTCCAGATGATTACTAAATGAAATTGCGAGATACGCTGATCAGCTGCTACTGTATTTGCAGATAGTCAGCATCTCACATGAAAAAAGAAGAAAGATCTATTCAAGTAGCAGTGCTCAACTAGCTAGAAAATCTATAAAATGTCAGCTCTACTTAAGTTAGTGTGTGGCAGCAGCAACATGCCACACTGAACTGGGCCTTCATTGACATCAGACTCTTCACTTTGGTCTGTAATATAAAAAAAACAGTTTTTAGGGTAAATATTGGAGCATTACTGACCCTAACAAGCACCTATGAAAGATGTTTTGCATTTGCATACAGCGTTGCTCTCTGACATAAACAAGCTGAAAGCAAAACAAGAGAGGAGGATGTGTTTCCAGTTTCAAAGCTGAAGAAAGTATTTTGCCTACTATAATACATGGTAGAAATAGCTCAAAGTCAATTAATTGTGACAAACCCAAGCCCCTGCAATACTGACAGCTTGGATTAACTGCTATGTAAACACCTGTAGTCAAAGTAAGAGATACATGAAGATAGTTTTATGTAGGCACATCACCTGTCAAAGTTACTTCTATCAACTAGTGGGCTGTATTTCCATAAGCAGACTGAAACTTTAGGTCCAGAATAAAACTTGAGGCATCTAACAGCCTGATTGTGCCAATTTCCTAAAATTTACTCACCCATGGTCAAGTTAATATTCATTTAAGAACCTTTTCCCCTTCTGCCTGCTACTACCACACAAACCTCCAGCCTTCCCATCAGCATTTAAATTGTATCAATTCTTCCCACAGTTCACTGTCTATGCCAATGTAGAAATGGATAAAACTCATTTTGAGAATTCAAAACCTTGTGTTCTTTGGCATGTTTTCCACTTCTCTGGCATCTTTTTTCGCCCTCTTGTCAATGCATATTTTAACTTACACACACACAAAAGCACACTGTACACTTTGTAATAGACGTTAACGGTTGTCATCCAATGTGGAAAGTAAGGACAGGTCTACGGAGGAAAGTGTAGACAGATACGAGTGAGCTCTGCATGTGCTCTCAACGACTTGGACATAAGCCAGTGCTCATCTGAAATCCTTATAACTTCATTAACACAGAGCTCTGACAAGCTTGGGTAAGTTGCCTCTCAGCAATGCTTTTTAGCTCAAGCACAGCACCATGCAAGGTCGGAGCTAACTTGTGTCTGCTCACCTGGGAACACAGGCAGAGCATACTCCCAGCTGCCTTCACCTGTACATGTAGTCATGCCCCAGTGACCCACTCTCCTGCCTATGTGCAAATTTTCTTCAGTTCCTTCAGTTTTGCATGTTTTTGTATTCATTAGAAAACTTTCCAAATTTGTACATACATCACAATAACATGCAATTGTTCAGCTTTCAAAAGCAGCCCTGTGAATTTACGTAGAATCAAATTATACTTACAAAGAGCTAAACACTGGCAGCAAGGAGCTGTGCAGGCTTAACTAACTATTGCAGAAAATATAAGACATGCATGACTTACAGCAGAATGTCCCTGTGGTAGGCTCCTAGGAGTAGAAGTGTTTAACCACATGGGTGAACTTGCAGAACTAAAGTCCTTCTTAATGCCTTTCAACTCAAGAAGAAAAGCCCTAAAGCAGTGGAATCAAATCCAAGTTAATTCATTATTACCAATATTAAAAAGATAAGCTGTTAAAGTCATACAACATGCAGTAGGAATAAGAAACCCATAACAATGATAAGAATTGCAGACTGAAGCAAAACCTTTTTAAGCATGAATGAATAGACCTTTTTCTCCTTTCCCTGGTGTTTCTGTTATCACTCCCTTCAAAGAGCGCATGCTTTATAACAGCTTGCCTTATATTACATTGTACACAAATTTGTCCATTTTAGATTACCACAATGGAGAGCAACCTGAAGACGATAGAAGAGGAGAACAAAGTAATTGAACAGCAAAATGAGTCTCTTCTTCATGAATTGGCCAATTTAAGCCAGTCTTTAATTCATAGTCTAGCTAATATCCAGCTGCCACATATGGTAAGTGATTGAGAGCACAAGTTAAGGAATTTGGCGATCTTCAGTTCACTTCATACAATAGATGTCTTTTTTTATGTTTATGTTTCATCAACCAGTTGGATATTTGTGGTAACAACACTGAAACCATAAAGATACATTTAACTGCTAACAAAGACATGGAGGGCCTGTTCCAGTGTATCCTGTAAAATTAAGTAAGAACTAAGTAGGCATTTTAAATATTATGAAAAATGGTGGCAATATGCCTTGATAATATGTTATGCTTAAATGAATATACGATTAAGAAAATAAAAGTTGTATATGAACTACTATTTAATATCTCGTAGGAACCAATCAATGAACAAAATTTTGATGCTTACGTGACCACTTTGACGGACATGTATACAAATCAAGATCGTTATCAGAGTCCAGAAAATAAAGCCCTACTGGAAAATATAAAGCAGGCTGTGAGAGGAATTCAGGTCTGAACAGCTGCTATAGTGGTGAAAGTCTTGCTTAAAAAAAGGATGCCTCTTGTTTTTTGCTGCTGTAATTTACCAGAAAGTGTTATATATTTATTTCTGTTTGAAACAGTGTTATGCTTACAAGACTTCATAATGATTTTATGTCTTGCTTTAAAGATAGTAACTGCAGAATAGTTTTTTGAATACATTCACATTTTGTACGTTTTCATATAAGCTGACATAGTGTGATATGCCATGTAATGTTTATAGCTGCTAATGTATGCACATTTTTGGGGTATATATATTTCTGAAGAGGTAAGCTGATCAAAATAAATAGAGTGTAAATTCTTTTTAATGCTTTAGTGATTAAATGTTTTAGTATTTTGAACTGAAATGGACAAAAAAAAAACAGCTTTGAATGACAATGTTGCAGTCTGCAGCCACTTTTTAAACACTATCATTTTGCCTCATGTTGGAGGATTTTATGGGATTTAAGAAATACATTTTGTGTGCATATTGTTTCATAGCAAGAATTGGTTGCAAAAATGCTTTATTTTTGAACAATGCTTGAAAATATTATGTGACTTTTGGTTTTGGAGGATGGTGTGTGGTGGGGGCAATAAAATGAGGTTTTTTGAAT